>NC_137688.1:63428376-63435876 GCF_963989245.1 Nansenia antarctica | reverse complement strand
CGGAGGAGGTTGTTTATACTGGAACCTCCTCAAGCCTCTTCCTGTCAGAGCTGAGCTGCTGTTATTGGCCCGTTTGTCAAAGTCCTGTCGTCAGAGTCCAGAACCAGAGACGGCTTAGGGCCCGCGGCCCCCGCTGGGCTGCTCTGGAACAGCCACCTCTCCTCTCCTGGACCCCCTGCAGGGCTTGTTACAGGTTTATTACAGGTTTATTACAGGTTTATTACAGGTTCATTACAGGGTCCCAGTGGAACTGCTGTAGCAACTATAGTTAGCGGCTAGAGAGAGAGAGAGAGAGAGAGAGAGAGAGAGAGAGAGAGAGAGAGAGAGAGAGAGAGAGAGACTGGGAGGTGGGGGGATACAAAGAGAGAGAGAGATGGAGAGGTGGGGAGACAGAGAGAGAGAGAGAGAGAGAGAGAGAGAGAGAGAGAGAGAGAGCTGCTGTAGCAACTATAGTTAGCGGCTAGAGAGAGAGAGAGATGGAGAGGTGGGGGATAGAGAGAGAGAGAGATGGGGAGAGAGAGAGAGAGATGGGGAGGTGGGGAGAGAGAGAGAGAGAGAGAGAGTAGTTACTGATAATACACTGAGTGATATTTATTGAACATATAAACATTGTAGAGTATAATATCAGCGTTTAAAGAGGACTCTGGGATATGATGTCACAGCAAAACGCTGCCAGAAACTTTCAGAAAGTAAGTAAGTAAAGCTTTATTTATATAGCTCCTTTCGTACATGAAATGCAACTCAAAGCGCTTTGAAACAGAGATGCAACTGACCAGAGAACAGTGAGTCAATATATATATATACATATATATATATATATACTGTATATATATATATAAATTCATTGAATCGGTCTGCTTCCCTAGAACACATCGCCTTGACAACATGTTTGGTAGGAGCCTCCATTTCAGACTCTTTTAGACAGTGCTTTCGTCGGAACAAAACACTGTTCGTAAAGAATGAAGTATTTATTCCAAGGGATCTCCTTCTCTGACATCTACCCCACGAAACGTCATGGTTACCACCATTAGGAAGCTTTTAGACAGCTTGGACGTGACACGCAGGACCTTTGAGGGAGAAACCATCTACCATTCTACCAGACTCACGGAATTGTGAGAGTCTGAGAGTCTGAATGTAGTTGTAACTGTCACATGGCATCAGGGTCATGAGCACCACTAGCATTAGCTCTGAGGAGGAAACCAAACCCATAGCTAAAACGTCTGCGGTCCCCAGCCTGAACATTCTACATTCTAAATGTCTACGTTCTAAATGTCTGCATCATAAATGTCTACATTCTAAATGTCTACGTTCTAAATGTCTACATCCTAACTGTCTACATTCTAAATGTCTACATCCTAACTGTCTGCATTCTAAATGTCTACATTCTAAATGTCTACATTGTCTGCATTCTAAATGTCTACATTCTAAATGTCTACATCCTAAATATCTGCATTCTAAATGTCTACATCCTAAATGTCTACAACCTAAATGTCTGCATTCTAAATGTCTACATTCTAAATGTATACATCCTAAATGTCTACATTCTAATGTCTACACTCTAAATGTCTACATTCTAAATGTCTACATTCTAAATGTATACATCCTAAATGTCTACATTCTAATGTCTACACTCTAAATGTCTGCATTCTAAATGTCTACATTCTAAATGTATACATCCTAAATGTCTACATTCTAATGTCTACACTCTAAATGTCTACATTCTAAATGTCTACACTCTAAATGTCTATATTCTAAATGTCTACATTCTAAATGTCTACACTCTAAATGTCTACACTCTAAATGTCTGCATCCTAATTGTCTGCATCCTAAATGTCTGCAGCCTAAATGTCTGCAGTAATCCCAGAGGAAAAGGTCAGGTCCCAGACTAGGAGGATATTTAAGAGGGGAGGGGGAGATGTGAAGAGAGGAGGAGGGGAGGGAAGGAGAGGGGAAGAGATGAGAGGGGAAGAGATGAGAGGAGAGGAGGAGGGGAGGGAAGTAGAGGGGAGGAGAGGTGAAGAGAGGAGAGGAGAGGGAAGGAGAGGGGAGGAGAGGAGAGTAGAGCAGAGGGGGGAGGATGGCAGGTATTTAACACCTACCTTAGACATGCTGTCACTTCAGGTCAGGGGGTGAGAGGAGGAGAGGGGAGGAGAGGGGGAGAGGAGGAGAGGGGAGGAGAGGGGGAGAGGAGGAGAGGGGGTGAGGGGAGGAGAGGAGAGTAGAGCAGAGGGGGGAGGAGAGCAGGTATTTAACACCTACCTTAGACATGCTGTCACTTCAGGTCAGGGGGTGAGAGGAGGAGAGGGGAGGAGAGGGGGAGAGGAGGAGAGGGGAGGAGGGCAGGTATTTAACACCTACCTTAGACATACTGTCACTTCAGGTCAGGGGAGAGAGGAGGGAGAGGGGGAGAGAGGAGGGGAGGAGGAGGGGGGGAGGGGAGGGGATGAGAGGGGGTGAGGGGAGGAAAGGGGGTGAGGACAGGGGGTGAGGGGAGAAGAGGGGGTGAGGGGAGGAAAGGAGGAGAGGGGAGGGAGGGGGAGGAGAGGATGAGAGTAGGGCAGAGGAGGAGAGGGGGAGAGGAGGAGAGGGGGTGAGGGGAGGAGAGATCGAGGCTGACTGAGGCTGATGCTAGGCTACGCTACACTAGCCTGTTGACGCTAGGCTACGCTACACTAGCCTGTTAGACAGACACTGACTGGGGCTGACGCTAGACCACGTTAGGCTACCCTGTTACACAGACACTGACCTTTAGCCAAACGCAGCGCTAGCCTGCTAATGACCCTGTCCATGCTCCAGTCGGAGCAGCAAAGAGCAGGGCCGGCCGGGGGCCGTGTCTGTGTGTCTGGTTGAGGCCTTGACAGAGGCCCTGGCCCGCTGTTCAATCAAACCCACCATGGGGCTTCTCCAGGATGTGGCCTCGTCCTGGGCGGAGAGAGAGAGGTTCGGTTCTGACTGTTGATAAAAGGGCTGTCGCTACGACTGTATGTGGCGCTACCGAGCCTGTTCGCTAGCAAAGGAGGGCTGGCTGGAGGTAGAAATGGGAGGACGGAGGCTCATTTGAATGGAATGGTAAATGCCCCGATTCTAATAACCGTAATCTTGGTACGGAACCCGTAATCTTGGTAACGACCCATCTTGTAATGTAAACGAATCAGGAAGGCTGTCAAAGATACGTTCCATGCTTCGCAACGATGCTTCGCAATGATGTTGCATTTACATTTACATTTTTGGCATTTACCAGACGCCTTATTCCAAAGCGACTTACAATCAATACATTTGACTAAGCAAGTGAATCATCAATCCACCAGTCGTAGCAGGAAGAGTAATCTAGCTCAGGCCAGGGGCCATTGGTAGTCTCAGTGATAGAAGGTCTCAGTGATTTTTTTTTTATATAGAGACACTGTAGAACAGAGAAACAGTACAGGGGGGGCAGTAGAAGTCATAGGGGACACAGTAAAGGGGAAAAGCGGGTGTCTCAGGAGACACAGTGCCGGGGGGTAGTGGATGTCTCAGGAGGAGCAGTCGTCTCACACCACTGGACGTCTTTAATCACATGTGAGAGGCTGTGTTTACACCCCAACACCGCAGGAAGACAACTGTCTGAGGTGCAGGAGTCACACACCCACAGATCTGTATGCACAACAAGAGAGAGGGAGAGAGAGAGGGAGAGAGAGATGGAGAGGGAGAGAGCGAGATGGAGAGAGAGAGAGAGAGAGAGAGAGAGAGAGAGAGAGAGAGCGAGGGAGGGAGGGAGAGATGGAGAGAGAGAGAACAAGATGGAGAGAGAGAGAGCAAGGGAGGGAGAGATGGAGAGAGAGAGAGCGAGGGAGAGAGCAAGAGATGAAGAGAGAGAGATGGAGAGAGAGACTGAGGGAGGGAGAGGTGGAGAGAGAGAGAGATGGAGAAAGAGAGAGCTGGAGAGAGAGAGAGATGGAGAGAGAGTGACAGCCAGAAGAAAGAAAGAGAGGGAAAGAGAGAAGGAGATAGAAAGAGAGAGATGGAAAGAGAGTGACAGACAGAAGAAAGATAGAGAGGGAAAGAGACAAGGGAGAGAGAGAGAGAGAGAGAGAGAGAGAGACATTGTGCATGCATCACAGCATGTATGTAAAGTGGTTGCTCATGCTGGTCAATAGTGTACGTGTGGCAGCCTATGGTCCAGCCTCTCCTTTAATTATCCCCAAAGACGCGGGAGGTGATTTGTATGCGCTGACTACATCACTCCCAGCCAATCCCGCTGTGGCGCCTCATCCATATTCATGAGCAGCGGAACGAGCCACTGGTTACACAAACAGCTGCTTGGACAGTACGGAATACTGAGGTAGACTCTGCAGTGGCCACTCCAAGAGGGCGGTGACTAGAGGGCCATGCTACAAAGGACAAGTGTTTCTGAGAGGCTGGTTACTAGATGGCCATGCTACAAAGGACATGTGTTTGAGAGAGAGGCTGGTTACTAGATGGCCATGCTACAAAGGACATGTGTTTGAGAGAGAGGCTGGTTACTAGATGGCCATGCTACAAAGGACAAGTGTTTTTGAGAGAGAGGCTGGTTACTAGATAGCCATGCTACAAAGGACAAGTGTTTCTGAGAGAGAGGATGTTTACTAGATGGCCATGCTACAAAGGACAAGTGTTTTAGAGAGGGCTTTTATTAGGGGTTATTTACATCGGGGGGGCGGGAGGGGATCAGATATCTATTCAAAAGTCCACAAGCCTTACTCAGAACCCTTTATCTGCTATCCAGGGGTATTCCACAAGCAGCTCCTCAGACAAAACAATTCGATACACAGGGGGAGGAAGGAAGGGAAGGAAGGGAGTCCATATAAGGATTTCCTCGTTGGGGCAGGAAGTCCATATAAGGATTGCCTCGTTGGGGGCAGGAAGTCCATATAAGGTTCGGGGGTGGAGCCAGCGGGCCTGCAAGATACCTCCCTTCAATTAGCACTTCCCCTCTCCCTCTCCTCCCCCTCTCCTCTCCTCCCCTCACCTCTCCTCCCCTCTCCTCTCCTCCCCTCACCTCTCCTCCCTCACCTCTCCTCCCCTCTCTTCCCTCCCTCTCCTCTCCTCCCCTCACCTCTCCTCCCCTCTCCTCTCTCCCCTCACCTCTCCTCCCTCACCTCTCCTCCCCCTCTCTTCCCTCCCCTCTCCTCTCCTCCCCTCACCTCTCCTCCCCTCTCCTCTCCTCCCCTCACCTCTCTCCTCCCCTCCCCTCTCCCTCTCCTCCCCTCACCTCTCCTCCCCTCACCTCTCCTCCCCTCACCTCTCCTCACCTCACCTCTCCTCTCTCCTCCCCTCCCCCCCTCTCCTCCCCCCACCTCTCCTCACCTCACCGCTCTCCTCCCCTCCCCCCCTCTCCTCCCCTCCCCCTCTCCTCCCCCCACCTCTCCTCCCCTCACCTCTCCTCCCCTCACCCCACCTCTCCTCCCCTCACCTCTCCTCCCCTCACTCCACCTCTCCTCTCCTCCCCTTACCTCTCCTCCACTCACCTCTCCTCCTCCCCTCACCTCTCTCCACTCACCTCTCTGCTGTCTGTCTCAGTACCTTCTTTATAAAGGACCTTTATAAACATGTGAATAAAGTCATAAACATCTGAATAAAGGACCTTTATAAACATCTGAATAAAGTCATAAACATCTGAATAAAGTCATACATATGGGTGTGAATAAGGGACCTTTATAAACATGTGAAAGGAACTGCCTGGGTGAATCAAAGACAGAGAGACAGAGAGTTTCACTGTGAAAACCTTGTCGGCGACAACATGAACATGAGGTGAATACCCATCCCAGCATGCACCTGTGAGGTGAATACACGTCCCAGCATGCACCTGTGGGGTGAATACCCATCCCAGCATGCACCTCTGAGGCGGAAGCTGAAGCGCTGCTGTGCTGTCAATACCCCCCCCCTCTCCCCCTCCCCGTCTATATCCCTCCCCCCTTCCCCCTCCATATCCCTCCCCCCTCTGCCTCCCTATCCCTCCCTATCCCCCCCCTCCCCTTTCCTGCCACTCTCTCTCGCTCTCTCTTACTTTTTTCTGCGTCTCCCTTTCTTCCGCTTTATCCTCCCCCCACCTCCCTCTGCCTCCCCCTTCCCATACCCTCCCCCCGCCTCGCCCTCCCCCACTCCCCATTCGGCCCCCCCCCCCCCCCCTGTCGATGTGGCAGGGGCTTGACAGCATCTCAATACACTTAATGAGGCTGAGTCTCTTAATGGATTTAGATTCCTCCTCTGAGGAGCAGAAACCCACTAAACCTCACCTCCCTTTAGAGGATAGAGGGATGAGGAGGAGGAGAGTGGGGGAGGGGGTGGGGTGAGGGAGAGAGGGAGAGGGAGTGAGGGGGGTTGGGTGAAGGAGAGAGAGCGAGAGAGAGAGGGAGAGAGAGAGAGAGAGAAAAAGAGTGAAGAAGATAGAGGGAGAGTGAAGGAGAGAGAGAGAGAAGGAGAGAGAGAAAAAAGAGTGAGGGAGAGAGAGAGAGAGAGGGAGAGAGGGAGAGAGGGAGAAGGAGAGAGAGAAGGAGAGAGAGAGAGAGAGAAGAAGAGAGAGAGAAGGAAGGAGAGAGAGAGAGAATGAGAGAGAGGGGAAGAGAGAGAGGGAGAGTGAGAGAGAGAGGAGAAGGGAGAGAGAGAGGGAGAAGGAGAGAGAGAGAAAGAGAGAGAGAGAGAGAGAGAGGGAGAAGGAGAGAGAGAGAAAGAGAGAGAGAGAGAGAGGGAGGATTTGGGAGAGGATAAAAGGCCTTGGCCAGAGAACACTGGGTTTGTTTTAGTAGTCGCTGCTTCTGTCTCCAAGGAAAGCGTTGAACACCAGGACAGCCGTGCCTATTTCACCTACTGTTAGAGCCGCCTCGGGGGTCTAATAGACCCCCTCTTTAGAATGGAAATCTGCTACTTACACACAAAGACCACTAGTTCTCCGTCTGGTAAATTGGCCTGCCTCCTACACAGAAACACTGCAAAATAGCTTCATACTAGCTTATCCTGATGGGATTTTTCAAATGTAAGGATACTGGGTGGTAGAATGCACATATCTAGGAAAAGTCATGAAAGGAGGGTCCTGACATTTTATCAAGTGCAAAGGTATAAAACATATTTTACTCATTTGGTTAAATGACCCCACCCATTGCTGTTTTAAGTAGCTGTCTGTGTGTTTTTTTAAGTGTCAGGGTCTTCGTGGCAACCGTGAGCTGGTAGAATTAATTGCTTAGTTTCAGTTCTATTGTAGCGGTCGCTGCTCATTAACAGCAGAGATTAGATTCTGATTAACAACAAGATTAGATGTGGCTTACCTTTACTAAGTCCAAATTTGAACACACGTTTCTAGGCATTACAATGAGCCCCGTCCTCCGATTTCTACCTCCGTCAGCCTCCCGTGAGGTCTGCGTCATACGAAGCATGACTGAGGGGAGGGTTTATGTAGGGACTCTTATTTTGAATTTAACATGAATATTGAGAGAAAAGTAGGACTAACTATAGGAGCGTATCCTGTTTATTTGGTGACAGACAGGTGAT
>NC_137688.1:63418376-63423376 GCF_963989245.1 Nansenia antarctica | reverse complement strand
TCTCTCTGTCTCTGTTTCTCTCTCTCTGTCTCTGTTTCTCGTTTCTCTCCATCTCTCTCTCTTTCTGTCTCTCTCACTCCGTCTCTCTCTGTCTCTCTCTCTCTCTCTGTCTCTGTTTCTCTCTCTCTCTCCCTCTGTCTCTGTTTCTCGTTTCTCTCCATCTCTCTCTCTTTCTGTCTCTCTCTCTCTCCGTCTCTCTCTGTCTCTGTCTCTCTCTCTGTCTCTCTCACTCTCTCTCTCTCTCTCTCTCTCTCTCTCTCTCTCTCTCTCTCTGTCTCTGTCCCTCTGTCTCTCTCTCTATCTCTCTATCTCTCTCTCTTTCTCATTCTCTCTCTCTGCCGGCTGGATACACAGGGTAATTGCCTCCTGGGCAATAGACGTCTCGCTTTCATCATAATGATTTCTCCCCCCCCCCCCCCTTCTCTCTCTGTCCAATTGATGGAATATCAATATCAATTTCATGTCTATTCACCTGTTTTGTTATGATTGTGATGTTGAGGCAACAGGAGCATTCATACGTTCATACACACAGTCTGCTGCATCTATGCAAAAGCTTATTATGTGTACTGAAAGGCTTTGTACGCAAACACACACACACACACACGCACACACGCACACACACGCATGCACACACACACTCGCACGCACACACACACACACACGCACACACTCGCATGCACACATACACACACACACTCAATGCTGTTGCTGGTGTCAGAGGAATAGGGGTTTTTATTTAAATTTGATGAAAATATTTATTTTAGTCCTCATGTAACTAACTAATGCCGGGTACACACATAAAGATTATCTGGCCGATTTTCCCCCTTCCGACCAAAGACAGAAAACGCCCGATTATCAGATGGCTCTAAAGATTATCCTATAAGATTATCCTGTGGTGTGAGGTGTGTTAAGAGTCAATCTCTCCCGACAATCTGCTCGGAAAATGGTCGTGGCCGACAATCGTAAGAGGCATCTGGGACACCGATGTCTACCTCCAGCAGCCTCCCCTCACCAGACATGTTATTAACATAAACCTCTTACATAACACTTACCGTGCACAATCGTACTCTCTCGAGTCTCGTTCCCCAAGCCAGAAATCTTGCGTAAACCCATCCTTTTAACATTGCCTTTAAATTACAAAATAATTAAATTATGATTATATAATGATTAAAGCACTTTGAGCTGCAACGTTTGCAGGAAAAGCGCTATACAAATAAAGTTATTATTATTATTATTATTATTATTATTATCTAACGTAGTACCCTGACTGACCTGTACGAGGCAACCATGTGCAACAGGGCAAATAAAGTGCCGAAGAACGAAAAGAAGAAGTCAGCTCGCTTCTTGATTGGCTACATTCCATTCCACGTCACAATCGGACTCGCGAGCAGGGTTGCCAGATGGGATTGACACTTTCCACCCTAACCACAGTCTAAAACCGCTAATTCCACCCAAAAAAACAGAGGCCATCTGGCAACCCTAGTTGGGAGTTGTCGGGAGTCGGTTATGGAGTTTATCTGGTTGGCCACCACTATCAATACGTAGACAGCATCACTGGTTTATTTACATTTATAAAGCTGTGATTAGATTGTTACCATCATTTTTCAATGGCAGTAAACAGTAGATATAACCTCAGGTCTAATAACAGCATTCTTAATGCGCCAAATGTCAGATCTGAATTTGGTAAACATGCATTCTGTTACAATGGTCCAACTTGGAATGTACAACTTGGAATGTACTTCAGAAAAAGTTGAAACTTGTTGGGGCATGTTCATCCCACTCTCTGATTTTGAACTGTGTGTTACAAAGACTTTGAATTATACATGCGAATGTGCTTAGGTTGTCTTTTTATAGCCTGTGTCTGCGCACCGTTTCTGTTGCTTGTCTGTTGTTATGTTATGTTGTATATTGTATGTTTGTATACTGTATGTGGTGTCTTCTTTAACACTTAATCAGCCGTGAGTAAAAACAAGTGTGATATCTTTTCACTCTATAACATTTCAGGACCCTCCTTTCATGACTTTTCCTAGATATGTGCGTTCTACCACCCAGTATCCTTACATTTTCAAAATCTCATCAGGATAAGCTAGTATAAAGCTATTTTTCAGTTTTTCTGTGTAGGAAGCAGGCTAATTTACAAGCGGCCAACTAGTGGTCGTTGTGTGTAAATAGCAGCTTGAGCATTGTAAAGAGGCGAGCTCCGAGGCGGCTCTTTTAGTAGATAAAAAAGGCACGGCTGTTCTAGTGTTAACTAAGTGCTGCTTTTCTTGGCCAGGGCTCATACTCATAAAGAAGCGACTGTCTCAATATGACTACCCTGGTTAAATAAAGGATTAATAATAAAAAAAAGAGGCATCTGGGACACCGATGTCTACCTCCAGCAGCCTCCCCTCACCAGACATGTTATTAACATAAACCTCTTACATAACACTTACCGTGCACAAACACACTTGACATTTAGTCAAAATGAAGCATGGATGAAAGCTGTGTTTGTGGGAGCTTTAAAAGGGGATATATAATATAAATAACAACATTTATTTAAATTAAAGATAAAAGATAGTTACTAAATATATTGTTTAATTTTCCTTGATATGTTTACATAGAGACGCCGCCAAGCTCACCATGTGGCACAGAACCACTCTGAGGTTCTCTGATATTCTCTGACTTTCTCTGATGTTCTCTGATGTTCTCTGATCTTCTCTGACATTCTCTGAAGTTCTCTGATCTTCTCTGATCTTCTCTGATCTTCTCTGACGTTCTCTGACGTTCTCTGACGTTCTCTGATCTTCTCTGATGTTCTCTGATGTTCTCTGATCTTCTCTGATGTTCTCTGACGTTCTTTGATCTTCTCTGATCTTCTCTGATGTTCTCTGATGTTCTCTGACGTTCTCTGATGTTCCCTGATGTTCTCTGATGTTCTCTGAAGTTCTCTGAAGTTCTCTGAGGAGAACGCTGGTGAGAAATGTGGCCTGCTCTCCTAATACACACCTTTAATGGTCCAGATGACCAAACCATGTCATGACCTTTCTCTGTGGTCATGGTTTTCTGTGGTCACGGTCCTCTGTGGTCACGGTCCTCTGTGGTCAAGGTTCTCTGTGGTCAAGGTTCTCTGTGGTCAAGTCCTCTGTGGTCAAGGTTCTCTGTGGTCAAGGTTGTCTGTGGTCAAGGTTATCTGTGGTCACGGTCCTCTGTGGTCAAGGTTGTCTTTGGTCAAGGTTGTCTGTGGTCAAGGTTGTCTGTGGTCAAGGTTGTCTGTGGTCACGGTTGTCTGTGGTCACGCTCCTCTGTGGTCACGGTCCTCTGTGGTCACGGTCCTCTGTGGTCACGGTCCTCTGTGGTCACGGTCCTCTGTGGTCACGGTCCTCTGTGGTCAAGGTCCTCTGTGGTCAAGGTTTTCTGTGGTCACGGTCCTCTGTGGTCAAGGTTGTCTGTGGTCAAGGTTGTCTGTGGTCACGGTTGTCTGTGGTCACGGTTGTCTGTGGTCAAGGTTGTCTGTGGTCAAGGTTGTTTGTGGTCACGGTCCTCTGTGGTCAAGGTTGTCTGTGGTCAAGGTTGTCTGTGGTCACGGTTGTCTGTGGTCACGGTTTGAACAACAGTTGGCTGTAGAAAAGTACACAGAAAGTACACAGAAAGTACACAGAATTCTCACCAATCTATTCCGCAACTTCGTGCAGGTTCTCAGCAACACTCTAGAACCTGTCCAGACTAGAGGAACGTTCTAGAACCTGTCCAGACCAGAGGACCCTACTAGAACCTGACCAGACCAGAGGAACCTACTAGAACCTGGCCAGACCAGAGGACCCTTCTAGAACCTGTCCAGACCAGAGGAACCTACTAGAACCTGACCAGACCAGAGGAACCTACTAGAACCTGGCCAGACCAGAGGAACCTACTAGAACCTGTCCAGACCAGAGGAACCTACTAGAACCTGGCCAGACCAGAGGACCCTTCTAGAACCTGACCAGACCAGAGGAACCTACTAGAACCTGACCAGACCAGAGGAACCTACTAGAACCTGACCAGACCAGAGGAACCTACTAGAACCTGACCAGACCAGAGGAACCTACTAGAACCTGGCCAGACTAGAGAAACCTTCTAGAACCTGACCAGACCAGAGAGGAATGTTCTGGAGCCCCAGGACCGGTGGAGGACCACATAGGAGTGTTCCCAGGACCATGGAGTCAGATCATGGAGTCAGAACGAGTCAGAACAGGACCCCATCACCATCAACGGGTCAGAACAGGACCCCATCACCATCAACGAGTCAGAACAGGACCTCATCACCATCAACGGGTCAGCTGTAGAGCAGCAGTTTCACCTTCCTCTGCGTCCATATCTCTGATGACCTCACCTGGCACGTGCATACCAAACATCATCTCTGATGACCTCACCTGGGACGTGCATACCAAACATCATCTCTGATGACCTCACCTGGGACGTGTGCATACCAAACATCATCTCTGATGACCTCACCTGGGAGGTGCATACCAAACATCATCTCTGATGACCTCACCTGGCACGTGCATACCAAACATCATCTCTGATGACCTCACCTGGGACGTGTGCATACCAAACATCATCTCTGATGACCTCACCTGGGACGTGTGCATACCAAACATCATCTCTGATGACCTCACCTGGGACGTGTGCATACCAAACATCATCTCTGATGACCTCACCTGGGACGTGCATACCAAACATCATCTCTGATGACCTCACCTGGGACGTGTGCATACCAAACATCACCTCTGATGACCTCACCTGGCACGTGCATACCAAACATCATCTCTGATGACCTCACCTGAGACGTGCATACCAAACATCATCTCTGATGACCTCACCTGAGACGTTCATACCAAACATCACCTCTGATGACCTCACCTGGCACGTGCATACCAAACATCATCTCTGATGACCTCACCTGGGACGTGTGCATACCAAACATCATCTCTGATGACCTCAACTGGCACGTGCATACCAAACATCATCTCTGATGACCT
>NC_137688.1:63400191-63405676 GCF_963989245.1 Nansenia antarctica | reverse complement strand
GTAATTATACATGACCTCAACAACAGCCTAAAGGCTGCATGAGTCAACACACATTTACCACACACACACACACACACATACACACACACACACACACACACAGACAGACACACACACACACATACACACACACACACACACACCCACACATACTCATACACACATACACACACAGCTAGGTTAGGCTGTTGTTAAGGTCATTATGTGTTTTGCCTCCCGTCTCTTCAAACATGTCAGGAGTGGTTGAACTCGCTGTGTGTGTGTGTGTGTGTGTGTGTGTGTGTGTGTGTGTGTGTGTGCGTGTGCGTGTGCGTGTGCGTGTGTGTGTGTGGAAACTAAACTAAGCGCACTTTTTCCTCTGAACACCCGCCTCAGGTAAAAGTCCTGATCTTTACTGTGGAGGTGACGTGTGTGTGTGTGTGTGTGTGTGTGTGTGTCCACTCTCTCCCGCCCCTCTATAATGCAGTCCTCTAAGTCACCGTCCTGCTAGAATATGAAACGTGTTTGAAAACATTCCTCATGCCTCCCCTGTCCTCCCATGTCTACCTCCACTAGCCTCCCCTGTCCTCCCATGTCTACCTCCCCCAGCCTCCCCTGTCCTCTGATGTCTACCTCCACCAGCCTCCCCTGTCCTCCCATGTCTACCTCCCCCAGCCTCCCCTGTCCTCTGATGTCTACCTCCCCCAGCCTCCCCTGTCCTCCCATGTCTACCTCCCCCAGCCTCCCCTGTCCTCTGATGTCTACCTCCACCAGCCTCCCTGTCCTCCCACAACCTATTTGAGTATTGTTGCTGACCGTGTCTCCAACTGGTTTCATGAACGTGATAATGAGTTCAGTGTTCTTCAGTGGCCTTCCCAGTCACCGGATCTGAATCCAATAGAACACCTTTGGGATGTGGTGGAACGGGAGATTCACAGCTTGAAAGTGCAAAGATCTGTTAAGAATTTTACGTGAAAAAAATCTGCAGGAATTGTGTGATGCAATCATGTTTTTATGGACCAGAATCTCAAAGGAATGTTTCCAACATCTTGTGTAATTAATGGCACAAAGAATTGAGGCTGTTTTGAGAGCAAAGGGAGGCCCTACCCAGTATTAGTATAGTGTTCCTAATAAATGGAAGCCTTACCCAGTATTAATATAGTGTTCCTAATAAAGGGAGGCCCTACCCAGTATCAGTATAGGGCTGCGCTTCCTGCCATATTGTGTCCATGTACGTTGGTCAGCCCTGGGCTTCCTGCCATATTGTGGTCTCCAGGCAGGCAGGCAGGGACACACAGCAGAGTCGTCCAATCACAGCCCTCCGTTCTGACCTACGACCTTGTTCATGTCATAAAAGGTTAAAGTGTCAACTATCAGCTTCTGGTCTTCTGCCTCGGGCTGACCTGGTGACCTCCCTCCACACCACCCTCCCTCCTTCCCTCCCTCCCTCTCTCCTTCCCTCCCTCCCTCCCTCCTTCCCTCCCTCTCTCCCTCCCTCCCTCTCTCCCTCCCTCCCACTCTCCCTCCCTCCCTCCTTCCCACCCTCCCTCCCTCCCACCCTCCCCCCTCCCTCTCTCGCTCCCTCCCTCCCTCCCACCCCCCCCCCCCTCCGTCCCTCCCACCCTCCCTCCCTCCCTCCCTCCCAGTCTCCATTGTGTTATAGATGACACAGTGACACACACACACACACACACACACAGCGGCCTGGGCGGGTGTGTAGTGGTGCTGACGGTCTTTCTGAGTGTGTGTTTATCGAATCGCTTCACGCTGAGTCGGCGTTACTGAGCGGCGTGGCGATGAGGGACCGCTAGCTAGCCAAGTAGCGCCGAGGCGCTCAGGCAGAAAATTAACACATCAGAACCTCACTGTCCACTGAGGAACACCTCCCATGTGTAGAAACAGGAGACAGGGCGACGGGGCTCGAGGGAACGGGAACGAGGAAGTGGGTGTCAAAGACAATGAGGAGGTCCCCGTCCTCCGATTTCTACCACCCAGCCCCCCCCCCCCCCAGCCTCCCCTGAGGTAGACTGTCTCGGGCTGGGGCTGGGCGGCCGGGCGGCCATCTTGGTTGATGGCAGTGAGAGACACGCCAACACTCTCCTCTCCACCATCCTTGTTTTTAAGAAAAAGGTTGTGACTGAAATACCGACGCATTAAAAGCAACTCAGCTGTGTCCGCGATGTGTGTCTGCATATTTCATGTCCAAACAGACGCGGCAAGGGCTGCTCACACACACACACACCTCTGCCTGGTTCCTGCCTCTCTCTCACACACACACACACACACACACACCTCTGCCTGGTTCCTGCACTCTCACACACAGCTTACATTTACAATTTTATTTCTGGCATTTAGCAGACGCCTTATTCCAAAGCGACTTACAGTCGATACGTGTGACTAAATAAGTGAGTCATGAATCCACCAGTCGTAGCAGGAAGAGTAATCTAGCTCAGGCCAGGGGCCATTGGCAGTCGTCGTGCTAGAAGAAGACCGTTTAAAAAAAAAAATAGTAGACACTGGATTGACATAAGAAGTGCAAGGGGGAGGTGGAAATCCCAGGAGAAACAGTCAGGGGGGAAGCAGGTGTCTCTGGAGACATGGTGCAGGTGGGTAGTAGATGTATCAGGAACAGCAGTTAAGGTGTAACAGTTAAGGTGTATCAGTTAAGGTGTAACATTTAAGGTGTAACAGTTAAGGTGTAACAGTTAAGATGTAGCAGTTAAGGTCTAACAGTTCACGTGTAACAGTTAAGATGTAGCAGTTAAGGTGTGACAGTTAAGGTGTAACAGTTCAGGTGTAACAGTTAAGGTGTAACAGTTAAGGTGTAACAGTTAAGGTGTAACAGTTCAGGTGTAACAGTTAAGGTGTAACAGTTAAGGTGTAGCAGTTAAGGTGTAACAGTTCAGGTGTAACAGTTAAGGTGTAACAGTTAAGGTGTAACAGTTAAGGTGTAACAGTTAAGATGTAACAGTTAAGGTGTAACAGTTAAGCTGTAACAGTTAAGGTGTAACAGTTAAGGTGTAACAGTTAAGGTGTAACAGTTAAGGTGTAACAGTTAAGATGTAACAGTTAAGGTGTAGCAGTTAAGGTGTAACAGTTAAGATGTAACAGTTAAGGTGTAACAGTTAAGGTGTAACAGTTAAGATGTAACAGTTAAGGTGTAACAGTTAAGGTGTAACAGTTAAGGTGTAACAGTTAAGGTGTAGCAGTTAAGGTGTAGCAGTTAAGGTGTAACAGTTAAGGTGTAACAGTTAAGGTGTAACAGTTAAGGTGTAACAGTTAAGCTGTAACAGTTAAGGTGTAACAGTTAAGGTGTAACAGTTAAGGTGTAACAGTTAAGGTGTAACAGTTAAGGTCTAACAGTTAAGGTGTAACAGTTAAGGTGTAGTCAGCTCTGGATGCTGGTCTCTGTCTCACACACACACCTCTGGATGGTTTCTGTCTCTCTCACACACACACACACACACACACACACACACACACACACACACACACACACATTTGAATACTTTATTTGGTTCCACAAATCATATTACACAAACAGGGAATCAAATATTTCGGGGCTAAGCAGCACTGAACACTCAAGGGTACACATAACACCTCCTTCTCCACACGGCCAAGCTGCCAATAATAGCCGAGACAGAGCAAAATTTGGCAACCTGTTTGGCCTTTCTTTTAGTCATTGCAGCAATTCTCAGACCCCTCATGGTGCATTTATATACATGGCCCAGACTTCCAAACACAAGTATACTGAATTTACACTTGTACCCAAAGCTGGTGATCGTACCAAGTAGTGGTTGGTATTTGATACACTTGTCCTGGAAAGTCTGGTCCATGTACAGGTCAAAGGGGCAGCCTACTTCTACAATCAGCACCTCCTTGTGGCTGGTGTCAACAAAGACAACATTTGGGATGTTGGCAAAAACGTCATTGGTAAAACCAAACCACTCTGGTAACACTCTGGCATGCTTGTACATAGCTGCGCTAGATGGTAAAATGTTTTGTACTGTATCAGACACAATGTCCACAATACGGTCATGACGAGCTATGTACAGGTGTTTGTATGCATTACATCCATTTGTTATGTGTGCAATGGATTCTAGGTGTTGTGAATCCTGATGGTTTAAACAGAATGGACACACACACACATACACACCTCTGGCTGGTCTCTGTCTCTCACACACACACACACACACACACACACACACACACACACACACCTCTGGCTGGTCTCTGTCGCACACACACACACACACACACACACACACACCTCTGGCTGGTCTCTGTCACACACACACACACATACACACCTCTGGCTGGTCTCTGTCACACACACACACACACACACACACACACACCTCTGGCTGGTCTCTGTCTGTCACACACACACACACACACACACACACACACACACCTTGTCTCTCACACACACCTCGTGGTCAAGCCTGGAGCGATGGTGGAGGTGACATGTCTAATTCATGGGCCTAAAAGCAGAGATGGAGGAAGCAGAGTGTTATTCTCTCACTGTGGTACCAGTGGCTTCAACCAAGATGGCCGCCCGCCCCCACATAGACACAGCCTGACTCTGGAGAGGCTGGCAGAGGTAGACATTGGAGGTCGGAGGCCTCGTTGTGACGCACGTGTGTTTGATACCCGCTTACCCATTCCTGTTTCTGGACTGGAGGAGAGGGGGGCAGGAGGAGAGGAGGTGGAGGAGAGGAGGTGGAGGAGAGGAGGAGGAGAGGAGGAGGAGGAGAGGAGAGGGGGAGGAGAGGAGAGGGAGAGGAGAGGAGAGGGGGAGGAGAGGAGAGGGGGAGGAGAGGAGAGGGAGAGGAGAGGAGAGGGGGAGGAGAGGAGGAGAGGAGGAGGAGAGGAGGAGGAGGAGAGGAGAGGGGGAGGAGAGGAGAGGGAGAGGAGAGGAGAGGGGGAGGAGAGGAGGAGAGGGGGAGGAGAGGAGAGGGAGAGGGGGGGAGAGGAGAGGAGATGAGAGGAGGAGAGGAGGAGGACAGGAGAGGAGAGCAGGATAGTTCAGTAGATATGCATTTAGTTTAGTAGATACTAAGTGTATTTCTCAGGCCTGGATGGCAGCTGACACATCTATAATAAACCGATAAACATGTTTTATTTGCTCTCAAGGAAGCATGATCATAAATAATAAACATGTTTCCCTGACAGCAAATAAAACATGTTTATGGGGTTATTATAGAGATGTGGTTGTTATAGAGATATAATCTGCCTTCCAGAAGATATTTTCGATATTTATATATGTGACTGCTGCGACTGGTGAACCCTGGCAAACCACACGCTCACTCGAAGGGGTCAATAAGCGAAAGTGAAACTTATTGTGTCAACAATATATATATTTTTTTTTTTTTCATAACACCGACCGGCTTGAAGTTTTAAAGTACCCACTCGATATAATAATAAACAACAGTTTAACGATCGACGAATCGATCAACGAATACTTTGAATTTGTGGATTGGATTCACTGTTACCCAGACGTGGC
>NC_137688.1:63375191-63395191 GCF_963989245.1 Nansenia antarctica | reverse complement strand
CATAAATTTATTAATTTGAGGTGGTAAACACAGTCTGGCTATCTTATCTGTCTGGTTAACTTATCTGTGTAGTTCTGAGTTTCTCTCCAGAGCCATAGACAGATGTCTGTAGTGTAGCGTCTGAGAAGCGTCGAACAAGCAACGCCAGCGTCCTCTCTCGACCGACTACTCGACTGACTACTAGTATAGGGGTCTAATTAATTGATATGGTATATGGCAGTCTCACGCTGTCCCGTTCCAGTTCTGTATCCAGTTGAATGTGTGATTCAAGTAGCTCGCGCAGACCCGGGACATGTGTGAAAGGGAGCAACTCGGCAATCTTCGGGCATTTAGCTCATGTGTGAACTGCAAACGGAAAATCACTGTGTAATTTACAGGGTACTATGTGTGAAAGGGGCTGTAGTCTGTATACATGGGGTGTGTTAAGGTTAGGTAGTCTGTATTCATGGGGTGTGTTAAGGTTAGGTAGTCTGTATACATGGGGTGTGTTAAGGTTAGGTAGTCTGTATTCATGGGGTGTGTTAAGGTTAGGTAGTCTGTATACATGGGGTGTGTTAAGGTTAGGTAGTGTGTATACATGGGGTGTGTTAAGCAGGGCTGCCAAGTTTCACCAAAAGTTTGGAGTGAGATTTTTTGGCGGTGGAGCGACCCAAAACTGTGCACGTTTTGGCAGCGGCGGCCCCTCTCTCCCACCCAATTATTTGTGCTAGTTTCCTGCAATTTTACATGTTGTTCATAATAAACCAGCACAAGAAATGAAAATAATTAACATTTTATAAAACAAGAAAAAAATTCAGACAAAAATATCATATTTATGAAATCTTAATAAACAAATACAGTAGCCTACAGACTCTAAAAGAAAAATTGGGCCCCATCAACAGGACTCAGCCCCTTGGTCAGCAGCAGAAAGACCCGTGGTCATCATCTTATATACAGTGCATTGCTCATAGATGGCTATCATGTTATAATCTGAACATACCAGGGTTTTTCCTGGGTCAGAATGAGGGCTTGGTGGGTGATTTTGTGCGCGCCCACATTTTTTTGAGGGACCCCCAATTGTTGTATTTGTATTGTAAATTGTAATTATTATTAATAATAATAATAATTATTATTATTATTAATGTACCTGGTTATGTTACAGTAGAGAAACAAAAAACAGTTACCAAAAATGAGTATTTACTAGCTAAGATTGGCAAAAGATTGGCGTGGTGCAACGAAATTAGTAAACAACTAGTTTGAAACTAGCTAGTAACAACTAGGGGTTTAGTAACTACTAAATGCCTGCATTTAGTAATGACTTACGCCATATTGGTGCAACCCAGTCCAGTAGGCTACCAGATACGATGTTGTAATGTATGCACATATTTTGCTACCACGGTTGCCAGACGGAATTGACAATGTCCAGCTCAACCAGTCTAAAAGCTGCTGAATCCACCCGTCCAGTGTGACCAAAAGTAGCCCAATCTGGCAACACTGCTTGCTACGTTCTTGCAGCTCGCGTGAACACAGGTTCTTCCATCAGCGCTCGCCTGCCGCTTCGATTGCAGACTCAAGTTAACGCGCGTGCAGAAAGATGCCACGAAACTCATGTCCGGTAGCTTTCTTTCAAGGAATTTCAAAAATAAAAGTCCCGTAAAACAATTGTTATTTCTCGCCGTGAGAAATAGAGATGCGGCGTGAGAGCGTGAGAACTGTTTGAAATGCGTGAGTCTCACGGCGATTGCGTGAGACTTGGCAGCTCAGGTGTTAAGGTTAGGTAGTGTGTATACATGGGGTGTGCTTGGGGATGGTTAGCCTGGGGGAAGTAGCTGTTGGTTAGCCTGGGGGAAGTAGCTGTTAGTTAGCCTGGGGGAAGTAGCTGTTGGTCAGCCTGGGGGAAGTAGCTGTTGGTTAGCCTGGGGGAAGTAGCTGTTGGTTAGCCTCTGAGTTTTGGCCCTGAGGCCTCTGTGTGTCTGTGTGTCTGTGTGTCTGTGTGTCTGTGTGTCTGTGTGTGTGTGTGTGTTTGTGTGTGTCAACACTGTGACAAGCAGACAATCAGAGGCTCTCTTTGGCTGACTGAGGTCGTGGTGACGAGCTTTCATGATTGAAGAGAGGAAATTACATCTGTGGTATACAGAGGGTGTGTGTGTGTGTGTGTACACTTGGGGTATGATGGAATGTTGCCTTTTGCAATTTAAATGTCATTACAGAAAGAGCCACATACAGTATGAGGACAGGTGAATGTCAGTGATTGACAATTGTGTGTGTGTGTGTGTGTGTGTGTGTGTGTGTGTGTGTGTGTGTGTGTACACGCAGGGCATACAGAGCACAGATAGAATGCTTTTTGCAATTCAAATGTCGTTACAGAGTCCTGTAGGCCACCAGGAGACCATGTGACTGGCAGAGTGATTGACAGGTGACTGGGAGAGTGATTGACAGGTGACTGGGAGAGTGATTGACAGGTGACTGGAAGAGTGATTGACAGGTGACTGGGAGAGTGATTGACAGGTGACTGGGAGAGTGATTGACAGGTGACATACAGTAGACCATGTGACTGGGAGAGTGATTGACAGGTGACTGGGAGAGTGATTGACAGGTGACTGGGAGAGTGATTGACAGGTGACATACAGTAGACCATGTGACTGGGAGAGTGATTGACAGGTGACTGGGAGAGTGATTGACAGGTGACTGGGAGAGTGATTGACAAGTGACTGGGAGAGTGATTGACAGTGACATACAGTAGACCATGTGACTGGGAGAGTGATTGACAGGTGACAGTGACATACAGTAGACCATGTGACCGGGAGAGTGATTGACAGGTGACATACAGTAGACCATGTGTCACGCTGGATGACATCTTATTAGCTGACGTAATACCTTTCAGTTACGTACCTTTCAGTGCCAGCGTGTCCGGGTTGGTGTTGACGTAATAAACAAAGCAGGATTGGACACGAGAGCAGGATTCACGTGCTATGTTCAATGCGATGCTAGCCTATGCCATCATCCAAGACATCTTGGGGCGGCTGTGGCGCAGGAGGTAGAGCCATAGTCTAATGATTGTAAGGTCGGCAGATCGGCTGGTTCGAACCCCGGCTGGCCACATGTCAAAATGTCCTTGGGCGAGACACTGAACCCCAAATTTCTCCCAATGAGCAGGCCGGCGCCTTGCATGGTAGCTTGGCCGCCATTGGGGTGTGAATGTGTGTGTGAATGGGTGAATGAGGGGCCGTTGTAAAGCGCTTTGGAATAAGGCGCTATATAAGTGCAGTCCATTTATCTAGAATTTATGTCCTTAAAAACAACTGTGAAAAGAATATTATGTTAATTATGTGGTTCATTACTGTGTCTGTGTGTCCTGCTGCGTGTGCTAGCGGTGTGGTCACGGCTTGTCACCGTCCTGGCGCCCCGCTGGTGGGAGGAGCTTCCCACCACTGTCAGGACTGCAGAGTCACTTCCTGTCTCTCACCTTAGACTGAAGACCTCCATCTCTTCAGGCTACACCTTGACTGTCCCGCCTGAAGACCTCCATCTCTTCAGGCTACACCTGAACTGTCCCTCCTAAAGACCTCCATCTCTTCAGGCTACACCTGAACTGTCCCTCCTAAAGACCTCCATCTCTTCAGGCTACACCTTAACTGTCCCTCCTAAAGACCTCCATCGCTTCAGGCTACACCTGAACTGTCCCTCCTGAAGACCTCCATCTCTTCAGGCTACACCTTAACTGTCTCTGCTGAAGACCTCCATCTCTTCAGGCTACACCTTAACTGTCCCTCTTGAAGACCTCCATCTCTTCAGGCTACACCTTAACTGTCCCTCCTGAAGACCTCCATCTCTTCAGGCTACACATTAACTGTCCCTGCTGAAGACCTCCATCTCTTCAGGCTACACCTTAACTGTCCCTCTTGAAGACCTCCATCTCTTCAGTCTACACCTTAACTGTCCCTCTTGAAGACCTCCATCTCTTCAGGCTACACCTTAACTGTCCCTCCTGAAGACCTCCATCTATTCAGGCTACACCTTAACTGTCCCTCCTAAAGACCTCCATCTATTCAGGCTACACCTTAACTGTCCCTCCTGAAGACCTCCATCTGTTCAGGCTACACCTTAACTGTCACCTAAGAGTTTCTCTACTGAATTTTTTCAGAAGTCATTTTAGCCTTCTTCTAGCATTGTACCATTGGCCCCTAGTCCTAGCATAGCTTTGTTTTTCTTATTATGACGGGTGGATAGATGATTCGCTTGCTTGTTGCCTATTTGTTGTAAGTCGTTTTGGATGAAGACTAAATGTCTGCTAAATGTCTCAAATGTAAAATGTCATGTAAGTCTGTGTGTGTGTGAGTGTGTGTGTGTGTGTGTGTGTGAGAGTGTGTGTGTGTGTATGCGTGTGTGTGAAATGTGAACCGCTACAGGGCTTATTCAACTACTATCAGGGCAATTTCATTACTACATAAAAAAAAAAGTAGTAAATGATTAATAGCCTACGACATTAATGATTCATTACCCCAAATTCCAATTTTATTAAGACTTTTTATTTTTTATTAAGATTGTTTTACTTTACTGTACAAGACATCCGGTAATCGCAAATCAACCCGGTAAAATAAAACCCACTGTTGAGACAATCTCCAGCCACGCGCAGAGGCACATGATAAAAGCGCATGAGCCGGTGTGGAATGTGTGTGTGTGTGTGTGCGTGTGTGTGTGTGTGTGTGTGTGTGTGTGTGTGTGTGTGCGCGCGTGTGTGTGCGGAACGTGAACGAGCCAGATATAATCTGTGACAGCTAACGATTAAAATCCTCCGAGGATACAAGCAATAAAAAAACAAAACGATTTTATAACAACAGTTATGTTATATATGCCTCGAACAACACGAGTCAACAGTCTCACTTTTATTATGTCACCTTTGGATCTCAAAGACACGCCCACCCCGCCCTAAGACACGCCCACACCCGCCAGAGGCACGCCCACCCCGCCCTAAGACACGCCCACACCCGCCTGTACCTCACAGTCGGAGCGCGGCGGTTGGACGAGAGCAGCTATCAATCTCGCATAGCTTTGCCTAAGGAGCGAGGGACAGAGAGAAGAGAGAGAGAAGAGGGGGAAGTCACTCTGCAGATGTGGTACAGCATGGCCAGCTAACCCACAGCGCTGTACTCTTACAACTTTTTACAAAGGACTATAATGGACTTAATGGACAGCTGAAACACATCCCACAGACGCGCAGGAGTTC
Organism: Nansenia antarctica; assembly: GCF_963989245.1. Classification (NCBI taxonomy): domain Eukaryota; kingdom Metazoa; phylum Chordata; class Actinopteri; order Argentiniformes; family Microstomatidae; genus Nansenia; species Nansenia antarctica. The sequence continues at coordinate 63,389,985 of NC_137688.1, read as the reverse complement.
ACCACGACAAGCCGACGTTCAGATTGATTTTAATTCATTTGTTCCAGTTTTCTTTTTTTTAACCGAAAGAGAGAGAGAAAAAAAGGAGATATAAAAATGCCAGTCGCGTCTCTCCTGCTGCCTTTCACCGCGCCGCCGAGCAGGAAGTCTGGGTCCAGCCTCCACCACCCGCCCTGCAGGCTGACGGAGAGGTTCGTGCTGCTGCTGGTGTTCAGCGCCTTCATCACCCTCTGCTTCGGCGCGATCTTCTTCCTCCCGGACTCGTCCAAGCTGCTCCAAGGAGTTTTCTTCCACGCGTCGGCGGACGCGGCGTCGACGGAGACCGACGCGCGTACAGGTACGGACGCCGACGCCGCGATCATCGGTAACGACGAGAAGATCCTGGCGAAGATCCGGAGGGATCACGACAAGGCTCTGGGGGAGGCGAAGGACACGCTGCAACTACGGCCGGACGAGATCAAGAAAGCCATCAAAGAGGAGAAGGAGAAAGTGGCGCTGGAAGGGTTGGGCAGAGGAGGGGATGGAGGGAGGGAGCTGCCCGTCTTTGAGTACGTCCAGCCGGTCGGGGCCACAGGGCATGAGCCCTCCGATCCGGAAACCAAAGAGAGACGACAGAAAGTCAAAGAAGTGAGTTATTATTATTATTATTATGACTATTATTTATTATGATTATCATCATTGTTATTAATACTATTCTCTTTTATTATGATTATTTATGGTTCACCGCAATGACCCAGTATAATGATCGCGGATCGTTATATGATGACAGTTATTGATGACTACCTCTTTCGCTTTCCTGGCTGGCCGCTGATTTATATTGGCCCCTTAAGTTCCGTGTGTACACCACACACACACACACACACACACACACACACACACACACACACACACACACGCACACACACACACACACACACACACACACACACACACACACACACACACACACACACACACGCGCACACACACACGTCCTGTTGAACGTTACATGACACGACGCGCCTATGTGTGTGATTGATTGATTGATTGATTGATTTTGGGGGTAAAAAGTAGACAGTTACATCCCAGAGGATGGCACGTAAAAGTGTACTGAAACACTTGTTTCCAACCTGGTCCTCGTTGACAAGACAAAGAACATACACAAACGGTACACCAAGAAACATACAAAGAGCATACGATACACGAGAACATACAAGATACAGTCGGAATACAGTTTGTCATTCTTTTGACACAAAAGTGCTGCGTATCAGTGCGTGTGTGTGTGTGTGTGTGTGTGTGTGTGTGTGTGTGTGTGTGTGTATGACTATGCGTGTGAGCGATCAAAGCCTAATGCCTGTGGAAAAACTTTCTTACAGAGATGTACCATGACCTGACCAGTAAAAACATACCTCGACTGTTCCATAATAAGACCCCTGAATAATAAAAAAGAGCTCCGAGCAGCAGTGCTGTTCTGTGTTACGCTCATGCCGGGAGTGAGTGTGTGCGTGTGTGCGCGTGCGTATCGCAACATGACACGATGTCAACATGATTGTGTTTTTTCGCCCAGAGTTTAGCAGCCCTTCGTACTTCAACCCGCTGACGTCGTATATCAACATGTAGGGCCTACCGTCCTTGTCACATCTACCGTGTCACAGAGAGACGCGCCTGTCCCCCTACCTCATGTATCTAAAGGTTAACTCTGCGTACTGTTTGATTTTCCTCACACAAACAGCCCCCTCAGCGTCTTCTGACATGGCCAGTGTATCTGTTTGACTTAACTAGGCTCCCCTAGCATCCACATTCACCTGGTTACAATCGCCTGTGTGCTCAATGCAACACACAACACATGACACATGACACATGTCACTCAACACACAACACACACATGTCACTCAACACACACACAACACACAACACACGATAGAACACACAACACATGACACATGACACACAACACAAAACACACACATAACATACACATGACACACAGCACATAACACACACATGACACAACACAAAACACACACATAACATACACATGACACACATAACACACACGACACACAGCACATAACACACACATGACACACAACACATAACACACACATGACCCACAACACACGACACACAACACACACTTCTTACACGCGGGTAGTTTGACATTTACATTTTTGCCATTTGGCAGAAGCCTTCATCCAAAGCGACTTACAAACAAAGACATTTGTCTAAGTGAGTGAATCACCGATCCATCCGTCATAGGTAATCTATGCTCAGGGTTAGGGGGTCATTGTGCAGTCATAATGCTCGGAAGGAAGAATTATTACTTATTTATTTATTGTGGACGGTAGCTAGCAGGAAGATGGTATTGGCGGCGGTGACTCTTGGCGACCCTAAGGACCGCTCGATGAGGAGGTAGCGCCTAATCGTTAGAGCGCTGTACAGGAACAGGGCTTAAGATCAACCACTAAGTAGCCTGTGTCTAAACGCAGATTGTGTAATAGTGTAATAGTCCCAAGATACCACACACTACCCCTGCTAGGCTACTGGCCTCAAAACCTCCCCCCCGCAGAGGGAGGCCGGTGGAGGTAGACATCGGAGGAGGACGGGGGCTCATCCTAAACGCTCACCCCTTCGTTCCCTTTTCATCCCATGCTTTCACACGATGGGGGCCGGTCCTCCCATGTTTTCCTCCAGCAAGCTCTCCCTGTTCCCTCCGAAGGCTGTGGTCGGTCTGGACAGACCAGTTATTGGTGCTCATCAACAAAGGACACGGTCGCGCCTTAACGGACCCGCTTCACCACTCTAAACAAACAAAGAGTGAACTGAGCCTTAAGCTAAGAAGCTAACAACACTGTGTTATTAGGGTTTACTGTCTGTCTGGAGTAGGGCTGACAGGGGCGGGAGCTTAGGAGTGTGTTTACAAGGGCTGGTTTCTAATGATGTACAGGATGTACTCTCCACCCCCCCCCCCCTTACTCTCTTGTTCTCTCTCTCTCTCCTCCTTGTCTCTCTTTCTCTCTCTCTCCTTCTCGTGTTCTCTTTCTTTCTCTCCCCCTCTTTCTACCTCACTCCCTCCCTCTCTACTAGTGGTTGTCTAGTGTGTGTGTTGCAGGTTTGTCATGATGTCGTACTGGGCGACCAGCCCTGTAAGATGGACAAGGTAGCCCTGTTGTGTCAGCGACGCAGGGTGTGTGTGCCTGTGTGTGTGTGTGCCTGTGTGTGTGTGTGAACGGTCTGTGTGCCAGCGTCGTCTCTGCGGCCCCCCTCTCATCTCCCACGGCGACGGTAACCACGGTGGCGGCGCATTACTCAGTCATGAGGCGATTTAGAGAGAACTGCAGAGGTGGCACATTCCTGAGCTGTCAATCACAGGCTGCTGTGTTTACGGTTGTGAAGTATCCTGGGAGAGAGAGAGAGAGAGAGAGTGTGTGTGTGTGTGTGTGTGTGTGTGTGTCTGTGTGTGTGTGTGTGTGTGTGTGTGGGGGGAGTTTCTGTGTGTGTGTGTGTGTGTTGGGGGGGGGGGGGGTTCTGTGTGTGTGTGTGTGTGTGCGTGTGTGGAGGGTGGAGCAGTAATGATTACACAACAGTTGAGTTTGTTTGAGATGGTTTTACGGTTTAGTCATTTGTAATGAGGACTGTGTGTGTGTGTGTGTGTGTGTGTGTGTGTGTGTGTGTGTGTACGGCTCTACATTCTCTGAAAGGACTTGCTTGGATGAGATCATCTCCTCTCTCCTTTCTCCTCTCTCCTCTCCTCTCCATTATAACTTGATAGTGATGATAGGTACAGTATGGCATGTAGGGTAGTTTAGAGGTTTATACAGTTATGAGCTATGTACAGTTAAGGTAGTTTAGAGGTTTATACAGTTATGAGCTATGTACAGTTAAGGTAGTTTAGAGGTATATACAGTTATGAGCTATGTACAGTTAAGGTAGTTTAGAGGTATAGAGGTCTATACAGTTATGAGCTATGTACAGTAGGGGTGGGCATCAATGATCGATGATCGATAATTGATCGATAAGGATCTTGGTCGATCACAAAATATTTTGCTCTATTTATTTTTATTTTATTATAATAATAATAATAATGGAAATTTGTTTGTCCACGTTATGTGTGAGAAATGAACTTTGCATTTGCCTTCGCATTGAATTTCGCAACGCAGTACGGCATGATGCAACAAGTTCCCGTACGTTAGTGTAACCTCCAGTAATTCCATCCTCAACAAAGAGGCACTGAGAGCGTCTTATAAAAAAGTTTATTACACAGTTGTAAAAAAAGGTTAGCAGAGCAAGCTCGGAAAATGGCGAAGCGAGCGAAACGAAGCTTGGTGTGGGAGCATTTTGATCTGAAAGGCGACCTCGTTCATTGCAAACACTGCGCAGTGACCTATAAATACAACACGACAACGACCCCGATGAAATACCACCTGCAAACCGTACACCCGACCCTGATTGCTCCTTCGCTACCTTCTCAGCTCTCCATCATGTCTCAGGGAGGTGTGATGCACAACGAGAAGAGAAAATAACGATGGCCATCTGTAAATTAATTGAAACAGATATTCTGCCGCTCAGTTTTGTCGAGGGTAGAGGATTTCGTGCGCTGATGCAAATAGTCAAGCCAGCATATCCTGTTCCATCGTGACGTTCTATAACCAGGCCTGCCGCCTACAGTCTCTAGCTGGAGTTTAAATTTAAGTTAAGCTGGACGCTCTTAAGGACACTAACGTTTTCAGTCATCCTCCTATTTGTGAGTAACTGTTTTTTTACTGCTCCTATGGTGAGTTACTTATTTTCTATATTTTTATTTATAACGTAAAATGTGTTTTTAAGTTAAACAATTTAGGCTACTCACTGCCTTGTTTAAGAGGATTGTTATCTGACTGTAGTGTCTAGTTTGAATGTGAATGAACGAATGTGTGCAATAGCAACACAAATAACGTTTTTTCCCCAAGGAAAACATGCTTGTTATTTTTGCCCTAGTTTTTTTTTTTTTTTATGAAAAAAAAGCTTATCAATTAATCGATAATTGATCGTTAATTCTTGCGATTATCGAAAAATAAATTTTTATCGTTTGCCCAGCCCTAATGTACAGTTACGGTAGTTTAGAGGTTTATACAGTTATGAGCTATGTACAGTTAAGGTAGTTTAGAGGTATATACAGTTATGAGCTATGTACAGTTAAGGTAGTTTAGATGTATATAAAGTTATGAGCTATGTACAGTTAAGGTAGTTTAGAGGTTATGAGCTATGTACAGTTAAGGTAACGTATGAACAGATGTATGAGGCTATAAAAGAGGTATGTACAAATGTGCAAAGATATGGAATGTGCAAAGATAGTCTGTGTAAACTGCAGTAGTGCAAAGGCTAATGGAGTGTTCACCTTGACCAATTTGGGGTTGTTCAACAGAGTGTGTGTGTGGGGGGGGTGGTTGTTCAACAATGTGTGTGTGTGTGTGTGTGTGTGTGTGAGAGTGACAGCTCTGTGGAAGAAGCTGTTCTGGAGCCTGCTGGTACAGACCTGAGGATCCTTCTTCTGAAGAACACTGTCTAGGATCACTGCAACAGTTGGCTAATTACACACACACACACACACACACACACACACACACGAGAGCGCGTGCACACACACACACACACACACACACACACACACTCACACACACTCACACAGACACCAGTTGGCTAATTACTGGCACAGTTCACACACACCACAGGCAATATCCCTCAAACTGTTCTGTCTGATTCACACGTTACCTCCTCGTGTGTCTGTGTGTGTGTGTGTGTGTGTGTGTGTGTGTGTGTGTGTGTGTGTGTTAATGGTTTCCCATGGCTACTGGCAAAGCAGGTCAAGATGGGAGCAGGGGGTGGGGCTAATCGGCCTATGCAAATGAGATGTAAATGAGCTTGGCAGGGCCTTGCTCCTTGCTATCTTGAAGGGCAATCGGTTAATACCCTGTCACACACACACCACTCACACACACACACACACACACACACACGCTCTGCAATTGCTCGACGCTGTGTGTTTGTAAAGGTCTCATCTCAGGATGACAGTCAGTAAGAAGGATGAAGCATCCATTCCCCCCCCCCTCTCTCTCCCTCCCCCCCTCCCCCTCCCTCCCTCCCTCCCTCCCTCCTTCCCTCCCCCTCCTCTCTGCTCCACTGTGTGTCTGATCCAGTTGAGTTATTTTTGTTCTCAAACCAGAGGCTTGTTTGTGCCTCAAACCCACCATTCATCTACCTCTCTCTCTCTCTCTCTCTCTCTCTCTCTCTCTCTCTCTCTCTCTCTCTCTCTTTCCCTCTCTCTCTCCTTCTCTACCTCCCTCTCTCTCTCTCGCTCTCTCTCTCTTTCCCTCTCTCTACCTTCCTCTATATCTCTCCCTCTCTCTCTCTCTACCTTCCCCTCTCTCTCTACCTCCCTCTCTCTCTCTCTCTCTCTACCTCCTTCTCTCTCTCCCTCTCTCTCTCTCTCTCTTTCCCTCTCTCTACCTTCCTCTCTCTCTCTCCTTCTCTCCCTACCTCTCTCTCTCTCCCTCTCTATCTCCCTCTCTCTATCTCACCCTCTCTCTCCCTCTCACTCTCTCCCTCTCTCTCTCCCTCTCTCTCTCCCTCCCTCTCCTCGCTTGCTACTTTCTAGAACTCTCCAGGCTTCCAGACATTGACAGATCTCCCATCAGCTAAACCTCCTCCACAGTGCTATGGTGTTGTTAGCTACGGGGTGGGACGTGGGGGGGGGGGGGGGGGGGGGGGGGGGCGGCAGTGTGTGTGTGTGTTAGGGATGGACGGTTTCCAATTATTGAAACCGAAAAACCGTCAGAGAGTAAAACCGCGGTTTTCCGGTTAACCGAAAAATACAGTAAAAAAAAAAAAAAAAAAATATAAAAAAAAAAAAGAAAAAAAGAGCGCCAATTTCAAATAATTGAGCCCTACTGCTACAATACACTCATGTCGAACACCATTAAAACACCGTAAGCACAGTCGCAACACATTTAGGCTACTTAGTTTCACAAATATAAGTGGAAAGGCAGACTTTTGTAAGCTACACCATACATGAAAACACATGAACACTTAACACACCAGCTCCGCTGATCCAGGGTGCACGCCTGCACGGAAGATCATCTCTTGGAACAGCGTCTTCATTGAATGAACTGCTTTCTCAATATCTTGGTTCTTAGACAAAGTTTCAGCTGCTGCTCAATGTATTTAAATATTTGAATACTGCTCAATAATCACTGAAATATTAGACTTAGAATTATGCAGTGAACATACTTAAAGCTTTTCATAAAAACCACATGCCGCGAGACTGACTCGTCCTGAACTGTCGTAAGTCAATCAACAAAGAATGCCCCATCAAAATAAAAGTGCCCATGGTAGAGCTGTCAAAATAGAGCTTTCAAAATAAATGTACTAATACAGATAGAGATAAATACAGAACTACCTTTGCGTCACTAAGTGACCGCGTATCTTCTGAGACATGCGTTCTGTCATCACTTTCAGTAGCGCCTTCACACACAGTGGCGCTGTGCACAAACACTCTTGATCCGTATAGCTCTTGTTTTATTATATTGTGGTTTAGTAAATACTGCACTTGGAGTTACATTCAATGCATGATTTGTGCTATAGAACATAAATAAAGTTTGATTGATTGATTGATATCAAATCAAATCACATTTTATTTCTATAGCGCATTTCTCACAAAAGTGACCCAATGCGCTTTACAGAGAGCAGCGAAAATGATCTTATTAAATGTAAGCGAGTAATTGTAAAAAAACTTTCCTATCTACCAATAACTGAAGGCAACTATCTTTCCCATAGAGTGATTCGTTACCCTTAAATATAATCCCAATTAGATATTAATCCTCAGTTATTCTTCACAACTGACCAAACCTCTCACTCATTGCGCGGCAGATTCAGACTGTATCATTGTTATTTTCACACACGACAAACATGTGACATGTTCCAGTTTTATTCTTATTCTATTTTATTCTTCTAAAAAAAAAAAAAAAAGAAAAAAAAAAAACGGTTTCAGACGGTTTTGATAAAAAACCGTTTCTATTTTTATAAACCCCGGTTTTCGGTTTAACCGAAAAACCGTCCATCCCTAGTGTGTGTGTCTGTGTTTGGTTTGATGTGGTGTTATTAACTCCACAGCGTGGGGTGTGTTCCTGTCCCCGTAGTCTATATTATCTCCTCCGCGTCCGTCCTCCCCTTTAAGGCTTTAAGAGGCTGTCAGATAGAGAGGCAGGTTGAACAGAACAGATGTACAACGGCCTCCCCTATCTGCCCCCCCCCCCCCCCCCCCCGGCGCATTCCTGCTCGATAATTACACCTCCGCTCCCTCAGGTCTGAGGTGATCTCTAATTGGGTAATGGGTTTAATGCCCCCCCCCCCCCCCCCCCCCCCCCTCTTCAGTCAGACAGTGATACAGCCCCCCACAGAGAGATGGAGTGTGTCAGCCTGTGGAGAAGACTAATAGAGCACCGCAGGGGGGGGGGTGGGGGGAGGAGGGGAGGACGGGGGAGGAGGAGGGGGAGGGTGGCTCTTTACATAGTGGCCTTTCAGGCAGCCGAGGAGCGGACCTGGGGGAGGCTGGGGGAGGTAGAAATCGGAGGACGGAACGCCGGAAGGAGGACCTCGTTCTGACGCCGCCGGGGCCTTGTCTGGGGTCGGACCAGAGCTGCTGACATTAGTCTTTTTCAAACTCATTATTATCACCTTACTTTTTTTTTTACACTATTCAGCCTTTTTGTAACTCAAAAAACCTCCTCCTCCTCCTCCCTTTTCACCATGGTGGGTGGCTGGGTTCAGGCCAACATCGTCAGAGCCCCCCGTTGATACTGGAAGTTTAACAAGTCTTTTAATACCTGCAGGTTTTTCTTTCTTTGAATCATTTAGCGGACGCTTTTATCCAAAGGGATTTACAATTAGAGATTACAGAGACAGTCTCTCTCCCGGGAGTCACTGAAGCCCCTTTCATACAGAGAACCAAGCAGCTAAGGGCCTTACTCAAGACTTACACTAGTGGTGGTGTTCCCAGGTCTTACTCAAGACTTACACTAGTGGTGGTGTTCCCAGGTCTTACTCAAGAGCACACTAGTGGTAGTGTTCCCAGGTCTTACTCAAGGTCACAGTAGTGGTGGTGTTCCCAGGTCTTACTCAGGGCCACACTAGTGGTGGTGTTCCCAGGTCTTACTCAAGACTTACACTAGTGGTGGTGTTCCCAGGTCTTACTCAAGAGCACACTAGTGGTAGTGTTCCCAGGTCTTACTCAAGACTTACACTAGTGGTGGTGTTCCCAGGTCTTACTCAGGGCCACACTAGTGGTGGTGTTCCCAGGTCTTACTCAAGACTTACACTAGTGGTGGTGTTCCCAGGTCTTACTCAAGAGCACACTAGTGGTAGTGTTCCCAGGTCTTACTCAAGAGCACAGTAGTGGTGGTGTTCCCAGGTCTTACTCAAGGCTTACACTAGTGCTGGTGTTCCCAGGTCTTACTCAAGACTTACACTAGTGGTGGTGTTCCCAGGTCTTACTCAAGACTTACACTAGTGGTGGTGTTCCCAGGTCTTACTCAAGACTTACACTAGTGGTGGTGTTCCCAGGTCTTACTCAAGACTTACACTAGTGGTGGTGTTCCCAGGTCTTACTCAAGACTTACACTAGTGGTAGTGTTCCCAGGTGGTGTTCCCAGGTCTTACTCAAGGACACACTAGTGGTGATGTTCCCAGGTCTTACTCAAGAGCACACTAGTGGTGGTGTTCCCAGGTCTTACTCAAGGGCTCACTAGTGGTGGTGTTCCCAGGTCTTACTCAAGGGCTCACTAGTGATGGTGTTCCCAGGTCTTACTCAAGGACACACTAGTGGTGGTGTTCCCAGATGGGATGTGAACTCCACTAGACCACCACTACCCCCTAGATCTGCATAACCTCAGCTCCACTCAGTGTAACCCCTGCAGATTAACCTCTTAATTAATTTTGATGCAATGCCTAGTTAATTCATGTGCGTGCGTGCGTGCGTGCCTTTGGAAGCGTCCCACTGTGAGCCGGCCGCCCCTGCGGCCTAGTGGACCTTGCACAGAGAGACTCATAGAAATGCACTCGTGTTTCTTTCAAACACACACTAACACTAACACGCACACACACACGCACAGGCACGCACACACAGGCACGCACACACACACACACAGGCACACACACACACACACACACACACACACACACACACACATACACACACACACACACACACACACACACACACACACACCTCCATCTACACCATCACCACCTCCATCTATACCAGGGGTGTCAAACATGCGGCCCACCAGAGGGACCTATCCAACCCGCGGGATGACTTTGTAAAGTGTCAAAATGACAGAGAAGACATTAACCAATCTTTCAATAAAAGTAGTCCTAACTGCTATTCCAAATGTGTCCACTGGGGGCCCAGGTGCCGTGCTGAGGTGTTTCTTTGATCTACGAGAGTGAAATTGGACAGTTCATGGAGAAAAAGGGCAAACCAGCATTCAGGAATTTAAAATCCCCAGAATGGCTGCAGGACCTCGCTTTGACGGTGGATATTACAGAGCACTTGAATATTATCTGAACAATACGCTGCAAGGTCGCAAAGACTTGAGTATCATGACAGCATACGATCGTTCAAGTTGAATTCGACTGTGTGGGAGACACAACTGTCAAGTGGTGGTGACCCGGCTCATTGTCCTTGTCTAAAATATGCAATATGACAACCCTAGTCGTCTATCTGTACAGTATAGTACAGTGGATAGTGTACATAGCCTTTATTTATGTAAACCAGCTCCTTCCCTTCTTGTGATTTTTTTTTAAAACGTTTTTTTTCTTTTTTTTCTTTTTTTTCTTTCCTAACACCAGGGGAGCCACCCCTCCTAAATTTCGTTGTTTGGTACCTGTACTGTAGCAATGACAATAAAGACCATTCATTCATTCATTCATTCATTCATTCAAAAGACGTGCGTGCCACCGGAGGTAACGCTGACATGAATCGGTACCAAGACGAGATGAATACGGGATTGCCTGAATACTGTCTGAATACTGTCAGCTACCTGTGGCGCCTGAATACTGTCTGAATACTGTCAGCTACCTGTGGGGCCTGAATACTGTCAGCTAGCTGTGGGGCCTGAATTACTGTCAGCTACCTGTGGGGCCTGAATACTGTCTGAATACTGTCAGCTACCTGTGGGGCCTGAATACTGTCTGAATACTGTCAGCTACCTGTGGCGCCTGAATACTGTCTGGATACTGTCAGCTACGTGTGGGGCCTGAATACTGTCTGAATACTGTCAGCTACCTGTGGGGCCTGAATACTGTCTGAATACTGTCAGCTACCTGTGGCGCCTGAATACTGTCTGAATACTGTCAGCTACGTGTGGGGCCTGAATACTGTCTGAATACTATCAGCTACCTGTGGGGCCTGAATACTGTCTGAATACTGTCGTTAGCTAGCTGTGGGGTCTGAATACTGTCGTTAGCTGTGGGGCCTGAATTAATGCTGACATGAATCGGTACGAAGACAAGATGAATGTATTGTTTGTTTGTTTATTTGGATCCCCATTAGCCATTAACCAATGGCTACTATTAGTGGGGTCCACGCAACATCAATACATTACAGTATAATACAATACAATTCAATAATAATACATTATAATACAACATAAATACATTAAAATCCCTATATTTCATGCAACCATATTCAGACAAAATCACAATTTACATTATCAACATGAATAGGTTAGACCAATAATATATGATGGAGCATGTTAGTGAGCTGCATTTCATAATTTAACTGCTCTATGGATGAAGGTACGCCTTCCCATTTTCAGCAGCCCTTGCTGCAAAAGTTGTGTTCATGTTTGGGACTACCTACCTACCGTTGTGAACAAGTTTTCTCTGTAATGAGTGTCGATAAATCAACGCTGTGCTCAAGGCTCAACAAGCACTTAAATGACATTCTAGAACTGGCTGCTACACAGGGTCTGACGCCTGATATTGACGCGCCTGCGAAGGCTAAAAGGCGCCAAGTTTCAGGAGCAAATCCAGTAAACAGTGAGTAAAGCTGACTTAATGTAAAATGCTGCTTCAGACACTTTTGCACCCTTTAGAATATAGGCTAGTTCTGTGAAAATGGATGCTTACTGTGGAAATATTTAAAGACACTGAGCATTGTGCAATATAATGTCAGTCAGCAGCTTCGGTACAAAAGAGTTTGGTTTGTATTGTTCATGCACTGCCACAACTTTGATGTATTTTTTATGTATACATTCTATACATTTACAAGGCAGGGGGATGACTAACCCTTCTTCCTTAATAGTTCCCACTCAGCATTCAGCATTACTACACAGATGTGGAAGTGAATGGACATTTAAAACCATTTCTAGATCTTGGCAGGCCTTGGGCAAGACACTGAACCCCAAATTGCTCCCAGTGAGCGGGCCGGCCGGCGCCTTGCATGGTAGCTTGCCGCCAATGGTGTGTGAATGTGTGTGTGAATGGATGAAAGAGTGAGGTTGTAAAGCGCTTTGGATAAAGGCGCTATATAAGTGCAGTCCATTTTCCATTCAAATACTATGTTGTTCAGTTCCAGATACTTGTCGGGGTTTTTCCTGCATAGAGAGTTATGAGGCGGCCGCCTCCATCATATTTCTAGCCGCCTCCAGCTCAAGACAAAACTCTGACGGTCGTATTTTCTACACCCGATGTACCCTGAATATTGTGTTTTCCTTTACATAAATAATGACATTTCCACCAGAAATTGATGCAGAAAGGGCACAACTTGGTGCATATCAATTCACCAGAATGCAAGAAATTAAGTGTTTGATGCTCGTTTAAGGACCCCCAGACAGCCCCGCTTCATGGGTCCCCCCCGATGTCCAACACCACTGATACCACCTCCGCCTCATTTTGAGCCAGGAAAACCCCTGCATGTGACTAATTGTTTTGTGCCTTTGTAGATACGCCTGTAGATACGCCTAGCCCATTTTTTTTAATATGTAAGTTAATGCAGACGTGTAAATGATAAACTCAGGCGTAGTATTGTTGAAACTGCACTTCTTATTCTCTCCATCTCTCCTTCACTCCTCCCTCCCTCCCTACATAATGTTTTGTAAAACGAAAAAGATGGTTCATTAAATGTGAACATTTTCAGAATCACCACCATCACCACGTCCATCATAGTTTAATATCAGGCTGAGATGGCTCAACACATTCGAGTGTATTCCATCATGATTATGGCTGTGTGTGTGTGTGTGTCTGTGTGTGTGTGTGTGTCTGTGTGTCTGTGTGTGTCTTTGTGTGTGTGTCTCTCTCTGTGTGTGTGTGTGTGTCTGTGTCACCGTTGCGAGTCACATTCTCAATCACACACTCCATTTGTTTTCAATCCGGCCCAGCCACTGGCTCTCACACACACCTGAGAGATCTCCACTATCTCCCTTCTCCATCTCCCCTTCACCCCTCCCTTCCTCCCTCCCCCATCTCTCCTTCACTCCTCCCTCCCTCCCATCTCTCTTTCACTCCTCCCTCCCTCCCCCATCTCTCCATCACTCCCTCACTCCTCCCTCCCTTTCTACATCTCTCCATCTCTCCCTCGCTCCCTCCCTCCCTCCCCCCTCCCTCCCTTCTTCTCCCCCCCCTCCCTCCCAGTGGCATTTCCGTGTCAATGGAGAGGAAGAATGGTGGCGTCAGGCTGGTCGATACTGTCTAGTCATGTTGTGTGTACGTGTGTGGTGTGTGTACGTGTGTGTGTGTGTGTGTGTGTGTACGTGTGTGTGTGTGTGCGTGTGTGCGTGTGCGTGCGTGTGTGCGTGTCTGAGGGAGATGGAGGAGAAAGTCATTTTCATGGTACAAATGTTGCTGATTGAACAAATCTCCCTCTGGCACAACACATCTTGTCTGTCTGTCTGTCTGCGTGCGTGTCTGTCTGTCTCTCTGTCTGTCTGTCTGTCTCTCCCCCTGTACCTCCATCCCCCCTCTCTCTCTTCTCGCCCCTCTCTCTATCCCCCTATCTCTCTCCCCCCCTCTCTCTCCCCCCTCTTTCCCCTCTCTCTCCCCTCTCCCTTCATTTATTATAGATCTCTGATCGACCTCTTGTGACATCCTTTCACTCACCAAGTCACCATTAATGTTGCAGCGTTTAACCATGGAATGCATTTCAAGAAGGACCTCAGATTAAACGATACCACCCCACCCAGCTAGCTGTGGGCCTGAATACTGTCTGAATACTGTCAGCTAGCTGTGGGGCCTGAATACTGTCTGAATACTGTCAGCTAGCTGTGGGGCCTGAATACTGTCAGCTGGCTGTGGGGCCTGAATAATGCCTGAATTCTGTCAGGCTAGCTGTGGGGACTGAATAATGTCTGAATACTGTCGTTAGCTAGCTGTGGGGCCTGAATACTGTCAGCTAGCTGTGGGGCCTGAATACTGTCTGAATACTGTCAGCTACCTGAATACTGACTGAATGCTGTCGTTAGCTAGCTGTGGGGCCTGAATACTGTCTGAATACTGTCGTTAGCTAGCTGTGGGGCCTGAATACTGTCGTTAGCTGTGGGGTCTGAATACTGTCGTTAGCTAACGGAGGCGGCAGTCGGCGTAATGGAACGGATTGATGCTCTTTCCAAAGTCAGGTAGACAACACACTTGTGCTGTTGACAGTGTGGGGCTTTAAGTGGTGACTCTCTTCTCTCTCTCTCTCTCCCCCCCCCCCCACTCTCTCACTCTCTCTCTCTCTGTGTCTTGGTGTCTGAGAATAAGCTGTGTGTGTTGTTGTTGTTGTTGTTGTTGTTGTTGTTGT
>NC_137688.1:63355191-63357691 GCF_963989245.1 Nansenia antarctica | reverse complement strand
TCTGTACACACACACACACACACACACACACACACACACACACACACACACACACACACACACACACACACACAGAGAAATAGAACTCAGTAGAGCCATTAGGCCTGAGGTTCTGTCACCCTCTCCACCCTCATCAAACATGGCCGCCCCTCCGCCCTCATCAAATATGGCCGCCCATCCGCCCTCATCAAACATGGCCGCCCCTCCACCCTCATCAAACATGGCCGCCCACCACCCTCATCAAACATGGCCGCCCCTCCGTTCTCATCAAACATGGCCGCCCCTCCGCCCTCATCAAACATGGCCGCCCCTCCACCCTCATCAAACATGGCCGCCCACCACCCTCATCAAACATGGCCGCCCCTCCGCCCTCATCAAACATGGCCGCCCCTCCACCCTCATCCTCTCCACCCACATGACTGGAATGGGAGTGAGGGTCGTTTGAAACATTTCGAGGCGAATGAAGTGATATATTTAGTAACGATGGAGTAACTGTCTTTGATCTGCAGCCACGCATGATCTGCTGCTGACGCATCTGACATCATGAATAAACATGAGGCGGCTTCTGATGATGCAACCCAGCACCACGCTGTACAGACATCCTGGGGAGGGAGGGAGGGAGGGAGGGAGGGATATAGGGAAAGAGAGAGGAGCAATGATGGTCTTCAGCTCTGTGGTGGTCCCTCCTTTCTACTCCCTTCTCCCCTCCCCTCCCCTCTCATTCCCTCCCCTCCCCTCGCCTCCCCTCCCCTCCTCTCTCCCCTCTCCTCCCCTCTCCTCTCCACTCCTCTCCTCTCCTCTCCTCTCCACTCCTCTCCTCTCCTCTCCTCTCCTCTCCTCTCTCCTCTCCTCTCCTCTCCTCTCCTCTCCTCTCCTCTCCTCTCCTCTCCTCTCCTCTCCTCTCCTCTCCTCTCCTCTCCTCTCCTCTCCTCTCCTCTCCTCTCCTCTCCTCTCCTCTCCTCTCCTCTCCTCTCCTCTCCTCCTCTCCTCTGAAGGGTGATTTGAGATGCCATCTGTGTCTCTGGCTGGAAGAATGTTGTCCTCTCTCTTACTGTCTAGTCAAACAACCCACACACACACACACACACACACACACACACAGAGAAGAGGAGGCGGCTAATCGCTCGCCTGCAGGTCACAGCTGAGACGTGTGTGTGTGTGTGTGTGTGTGGAGAGTTTTACTGATGAAGCAACACAGTTGGGTTGATTTCTAGGTCAGCTCAGCCTCTTCTGTGTCTGCAACTCTCCTGTGTCTGTCTGCCTGCCTGTCTGTCTGCCTGTCTGTTTGTCTCTGTCTGTCTGCCTGTCTGTTTGTCTCTGCCTGTCTGTCTGTCTGTCTCTCTGCCTGCCTGGCTGTCTGTTTGTCTCTGCCTGTCTGTTTGTCTGCCTGTCTGTCTGCTAGGGATGCACGATATGCATTTTTCCCAACCGATACCGATACCGATATTTACCCGCTTCTCGTGGCCGATAACCGATACCGATACCGATATTATTATTATTATTTTATTTTTTCTTTCCTATCACCAGGGGAGCCCCCCTCCCAAATTTCGTTGTTTGGTACCTGTACTATATCAATGACAATAAAGACCATTCAGATATAATTTCACAGTTGATAACCTGTAGTTCATGCACACCTGAAGGTAAGAAAGGCTATGTAGTGAGCAAAGATTGATGATTTAATATTCCATAGTGATCTCACCAAATCTAACTTACATCACTATTGTTAACACAACAAAGAGAACACTTCTGAATCTTCAAATGTTCATTTATTATTTCCTCTAACAAACAGAATCTGTTATAGACAGTGCACAATGCTTTTTTTAGCCAAAGTTCATAAAGATCTTATGTTAACCGTAGCTTTAGACAGTATACTGTATGTTTACATGTATATGTTAACCATAGCTTTAGACAGTATACTGTATGTTTACATGTATATGTTAACCATAGCTTTAGACAGTATACTGTATGTTTACATGTACATGTTAACCATAGCTTTAGACAGTATACTGCATGTTTACATGTATATGTTAACCATAGCTTTAGACAGTATACTGTATGTTTACATGTATATGTTAACCATAGCTTTAGACAGTATACTGCATGTTTACATGTATATGTTAACCATAGCTTTAGACAGTATACTGCATGTTTACATGTATATGTTAACCGTAGCTTTAGACAGTATACTGTATGTTTACATGTATATGTTAACCATAGCTTTAGACAGTATACTGTATGTTTACATGTACATGTTAACCATAGCTTTAGACAGTATACTGCATGTTTACATGTATATGTTAACCATAGCTTTAGACAGTATACTGTATGTTTACATGTCATGTATGTTAACCATAGCTTTAGACAGTATACTGCATGTTTACATGTATATGTTAACCATAGCTTTAGACAGTATGCAGTATGTTTACATGTATATTCATTACATGTAAGTTCATGAAATCCACAATGGCTTTTTTTTCGCGGTTAGGCTACCGTGTTCTGC
>NC_137688.1:63345191-63350191 GCF_963989245.1 Nansenia antarctica | reverse complement strand
CCTAGAAGAGGCCTTTCTTACCAAAGTTGTGAAGTACCATCCACTCAAAGATGCCATTGTACAGCTTGGGTACAAATGTAAATTATTAGTGTTTATATTTGGAAGCCTTGGTAATGTCCACAGACTAGTCGTCAGGGGGTTGCAGATGGCAGGAATTCCCAAGCCTAAAGCAAAGGCCGTGGCAAAATTCTGCTCAATATCTACAATAATTGGCAGCCGCCACATATGGAGGAGACGCTGCTACCTGTACCCATAGACAGATTGTAAAGCTTGAATTATCGAGTGTCCTATTCTGGTGCAACTAATACTGTTTGTGTTCAATAATTTTATTGTAAAATGTGAACGCAAATAAAGATATTAAATGTGTGTGTGTGTGTGCAGCTCTTGAGATACGGGAGGAATGTGATGACAGCTCTGTCTCTCTGAGCTGCAAATGAAGTACGGACGCTGACGGAGGAGAGAGGTGTGTGTGTGTGTGTGTGTGTGTGTGTGTGTGTGTGTGTGTGTGTCTGTGTTCAGCTTCCATCTCCAGCTGGTAGATAACCCCAGTCACTTCAGACAGACTACACACTCTCTCTCTCACACACACACACACACACACACACACACACACACACACACACACACACACACACACACACACACAGTGTTCTAATTAAAATGTCTCCTTAAAACGCTCCCTCCCTCCCTCCCTCCCTCCCTGCCTCCTAAGTCACTTCTCTGTCAGTAAAGTACGTGAGAGGAAACTTTTCTCCTCTCCACAACTTCCCAAAGTGCCTTTCCTCCCCTGGACGACTCAATCAAGTTCCTTCTCCTTCATGTTGAGCTGTTTAAGGCAGCTTCTGAGCAGGGTGATTTGCACTTTAATATTTCAACAGGGAGGCTCATTCACCCTGGTGTAAAGTAGATTTCATTATCAGGGACTTAGGGTATGCTAATATTAACACAGAGACAGAGAGAGCTCTGTGAATGCCTAATGTCAGGTGTGTGTGTGTGTGTGTGTGTGTGTGTGTGTGTGTGTGTGTGTGTGTATATATAGCTGTGAGTCTGTGTGTCTGTGTGTGTGTCTGTGTCTGTGTGTGTGTATATCTGGGAGTGTGTGTGCCTGGTTTCGTTAGCTTTCACCTTCTCTCGCTGTTAGCGTAGCATGCTAATCTGTACTGTGCCAACTGTGGGGGACATAATAAGTACAATTGTTTTTTAATTCCAAAATGTTTCCACTGCCGCTAGTCACATGAGGTTTAGAGCATACATTTGGTATTCACTCAATAAAAACGACCCAGCTAAAGACATTGTAACATTCCATTCCATGAAAAAAGCGTTGTGTAATAAAGTGGAATGACACAGGAAAAAAGTATTTAAAGTAAGAAAAGTAAAAGCAAAAGAAGAAAGTAAGAAAAAGCACTAAACCAGCTTATGCCACTAAAGAGTTCTCCTACCTGTGCTGATTAGAATCAGCTGGGTCAGTGCATGTTGGTGGGTCAGTACTTCCACTCTTTGAAAAAGGCTTTCCCACCTCTGAATGCAAGTAAACAAATCATTTGTCACCAAGCTTTCCTGCAAGAAACATCTCATCCTGGGTAGAGAGGCAAAGAGCTTAGACACATACAAAAAAAAAACCACATACAAAAAAATCGTTCATCCCAGCTGCAACCACCGCCCTGACCATTTTAAAAATAGGAACCACATTGTTTTTGTTTTTTTGTTTTAAACCACAACAAACAATTTTAGCTTGTTAAACCATAACACTGTTTTTTATTATTATTTTTAAATGACTGGACTTGTTAAATAGGCACTACATTTTTATAAACACTGCTTTGTCTGTCTGTTTTTATTGTATGGAAATGTATTCTTGAGCTGCACTTCTGCCTGTCGAAGGAGAACTTCTGTCACTGTGTGACTGTGTGACAGACGATAAAGCTATCTTGAATCTTGAATCTTGAATCAAGCACCACTCGAGCAGAGCTCCAGAAAGACCTGGAAGCAGCGGGTACAGTTGTCACAAAGAAAACAATAATTTTAATTTTAATAATTTTGCCATTTAGCAGACACTTTTAATCCAAAGCGACTTACAATTACGAATGACAGGGACATTCCCCCTGGAGTAACTGAAGGGCACACTAGTAGTGGTGTGGTTTCAGGCGGGATACAACCTTCCGATCACAAGTCCAACTCACTATCCACTAGACCATCACTACCCCGCAATAGACAATGCCACTCCCCCGCCACAGTCTCCATTCACAGTCACCCTGGAAGACTCCATCACTGAAGAAAAGGCATGTTGAAACTTGTTTGAAGGTTGCTACAGAACAGGAAAAGCCTGTAGATTACTGTGAGAATGTAGTCTGGTCAGACTAAGTACTCCTCCTCACATACAAAGCCCTCCATAGCCTGGCCCCCCCCTAGCCGATTGACCTCCTTCTCCCCCACCGCCCTACCCGTACCCTCCGATCCTCATCCACTGTTCCCCTCACTGTCCCACCCTCAAAATTCAAAGGCTTCGGAGACCGTGCCTTTTCACGAGCTGCATCCCGCCTCTGGAACTCTCTCCCTCAACCACTCAGAGACTCACCCTCACTCTCCACTTTTTAATCCTACCTCAAAACCTACCTGTTCTCTAATGCATACAACCTCCCCTACCCCTAACCATCTCCCCTAACCCTGCCACCCCCCTCCCCACCTGGACATGCATACAACCTCCCCTACCCCTAACCATCTCCCCTAACCCTGCCACCCCCCTCCCCACCTGGACATGCATACAACCTCCCCTACCCCTAACCATCTCCCCTAACCCTGCCACCCCCCTCCCCCCCTGAACATGCATACAACCTCCCCTACGCCTAACCATCTCCCCTAACCCCGCCACCCCCCTCCCCCCCTGGACATGCATACAACCTCCCCTACGCCTAACCATCTCCCCTAACCCTGCCACCCCCCTCCCCCCCTGAACATGCATACAACCTCCCCTACGCCTAACCATCTCCCCTAACCCCGCCACCCCCCTCCCCACCTGGACATGCATACAACCTCCCCTACGCCTAACCATCTCCCCTAACCCTGCCACCCCCCTCCCCACCTGGACATGCATATAACCTCCCCTACGCCTAACCATCTCCCCTAACCCTGCCACCCCCCTCCCCCCCTGGACATGCATATAACCTCCCCTACGCCTAACCATCTCCCCTAACCCTGCCACCCCCCTCCCCACCTGGACATGCATACAACCTCCCCTACGCCTAACCATCTCCCCTAACCCTGCCACCCCTCTCCCCACCTGGACATGCATACAACCCTACCCCTAACCATCTCCCCTAACCCTGCCACCCCCCTCCCCACCTGGACATGCATACAACCTCCCCTACGCCTAACCATCTCCCCTAACCCCGCCACCCCCCTCCCCCCACCCCCCCAGACACTGCTGCGTTGCTGTGTTCCCCGTTCGTTAACTCTGTATTCTATGTGCTCATGTTATCTGTTGCTTGCTGTTTCTGTGTTTTCTGTTTTTCCCATATTGTCAGCGTCTTTGAGCCTTGGAAAAGCGCTATATAAATACAATGAATTATTATTATTATTATTATTATTATTACAAGACAACAATCTAACTTCTCGGCCACAATACGATTGGAGCCATGTTTGGAGGAGAAACGGCTCTGCATATGATCCTAAAAATACCATACCTACAGTGAAGTTCTGAGGTGGAAACATCATGGTATGGGGCTGTTTCTCTTCACATGATACTGGTGGAATCCAAATGATCGAAGGGAAGACGAATGGAGCCATGTACCATGGAAATACTTGAGGAGAATCTGTTGCCATCCACCAGGATGAGACGCGGGTGGATCTTCCAGCAGGACAACGATCCAAAACAAACCGCAAAGGAATCACTCAATCACTCAAGAGAAAGAAAATAAAGGTGTTGGACTGGCCTAGTCTATTGCCATCCCTTAACACTATAAGAGCCGTGAGGGTAACGGTGACCCCTGTGAGTAAAAAAAAAAAATCTAGCTTTGCACTCGATCAAATTTCAGGACCCTCCTTTTATGACTTTTCCTAGATATGTGCGTTCTACCACCCCAGTATCCTTACATTTTCAAAATCACTTCAGGATAAGATGTTATAAGATGATAAAGCTGTTTTGCAGTTTTTCTGTGTAGGAGGCAGGCTAAAAAAAGAAGCGCCCTCTAGTGATCTCTGTGTGTGAATAGAAGATTTACATTCTAAAAAGGGGGTTCTATTTGACCCCCAAGGCGGCTCTACGAAGTAGGTAAAATAGGCACGGCTGTTGTAGTGTTAAATGCAATAGAACATGTGTGGAAGGAACTGAAGATCATGATTCACCAGCGGTCCCCCGTGGAATCTTCCAGATCTAAAGATTCCAAATTCCGTCTGTGTTGAAGAATGGGCCGAAATCCCACCTGACCACTACGAGATGAGTTATTTCCTACAGGAAGCGTCTTGAAGCTGTCATTGGAAACAAAGGGCTTCTCCACCCAGCATTAAATGTCAGTCAGCGTGTTCAATACTTCCTTCCTTCATGTCATTCCCCATTATTGCACATAACTTATTTTTTAATGGATTGGAGTGTTACAATGTCTTTAGCTGGGTAGTTTTATTTAGTTTATTTTTGGCATTTAGCAGACGCCTTATTCCAAAGCGACTTACAATCAATACATTTGAATACGAAGCAAGTGAATCATCAATCCACCAGTCGTAGCAGGAAGAGTAATCCAGCTCAGGCCCGGGGCCATTGATAGAAGGAAAAACCTTCTTCTATCACCTTCTTCTAAACCTAGATTTTTTTTTTTTATAGACACTGGAGAAACAGAGAAACAGTACAAGGGGGGCAATATAAGTTTTTAGGGGACACAGTAAAGGGGAAAAGCGGGTGTCTCAGGAGACACATTGCTGGGGGGCAGTAGATGTCTCAGGAGGAGCAGTTAATACCAATGTCTGGTCTAAATTTCATGTGAATAGCTGCAATGGAAATATGTTAAACACAC
>NC_137688.1:63340191-63342691 GCF_963989245.1 Nansenia antarctica | reverse complement strand
GCCGTCCAAAAGGCGAAGCCTCTTCCGGAGCCTCAGGGCTGAAACTCAGAGACTAACCAACAGCTACTTCCCCCAGGCGATAGATAATTGACTATCATCCCCAAGCACACCCCATATATACGGACTACCTAAACCTTAAGCACACAGTCACTTTACTCAATACTACCTCTCTCACACCCACTGCCACAGAGTGCAATACTCATGACATTTCTACTCTGTACTGTTTTATCTTTTACTATGTGTACTGCTAAATTAAAGCCGCTCTGTCCACACCACAAAAATATCTCTGTCCATACGAAAAGCCAAAACTGAACACGATCGCCCCTAAAGCCTGCAATGCCATGCCAGGTCAGTAGGTGGCGATAAGCAACATGTCAAATACCGTAGAAAAACGTTATGGGCATGCGCAGTCAGTTTTAAATCAAACGGCGGCAGTGACTCAAAACGTTAACAGACCAAACTCACAGCAGACGCCTTTGTGTGCCGGTGAAGTGCAGTTGATGCAACAATGTGAAGTTGACATGCAAAGCTGAAATGAGACCTAAAAATGCAAAGCACACAGGCATAACCTGGTACATGTCCGCCATTGTTGCTGTTGACAACCGTTTTGCTTCAATGCGTATGTGTGAACGGCTTGACGCTTGACGCTTGACGTCATCGCATCAACACAAGCTCCGTTTAACATAACCACACTGATCCACTCAATCAGATATTTTTTTATTTCTTCACTTTTTTATCCGTTTAGAGAAATCTCAGTTGATGTGAGTGAAAACGCTGTGTTCGTATGGTTGAGAGGCCCAATTGTACAAAAACATTTGCATTTAGAAAAATATCCATATAAAGTGTAGTCCAGGCCTTAAGCAGTTGCTATTAGAGACTGTTCTGTGTGTGTGTGTGTGTGTGTGTGTGTGTGTGTGTGTGTTCAGTGCAGCAGCAGCTTCTGTATCGAGGCTAATGAACCAACAGGAACACTTCATCCTGATGGAATACCACCCTCTGTACACACACACACACACACACACACACACACACACACACACACACACACACACACACACACACACACACACACACACACACACTGTTTGGCATTGGTAATTAATGGAGTGCAGATCCAGAGTGGTCTGTGGTTCTGTTACACGGTCCAGGACTCTGCTGCTACATTAACTCACTACTGCCCAGGCTGGGGGTGTGTGCATGTGTGCGAAGAGAAACGTAAATATGAATGTAGAAATCTGGTATTCTGGTTGGTTGGTTTGCTGTACTGTAGTTTGTGGAAGTGAGGATCTGAATATGAATTGATTACTTACCGTACCTCTCTCTCTCTGTCTCTCTATCTCCCTCCCTCCCTCCCTCCTTCTCTCTCTCTCTGCCTGTCTCCTCTCTCTCTCTCTGCCTGTCTCCTCTCTCTCTGTCTCTCTCTCTCCCTCCCTCCCTCCCTCTCTCCCTCCCTCCCTCTCTCTCTCTCTGCCTGTCTCCTCTCTCTCTGTCTATCTCTCTCTCTCTCTGTCTATCTCTCTCTTTCTCTGTCTCTCTCTCTCTGCCTGTCTCCTCTCTCTCTCTCTCTCTCTCTCTCTCTCTCTCTATGTCTCTCTCTCTCTCTCTCCGCGCTTGAGCTGGAATCAGCAGCCGAGAGAAAAGGAGAGAAACAGCGAGAGAGAGAGGAGGGAGGAAGGAAGACTTAGTCATGCAGCTGGGTGATAGCAGCTGTTGTGATTAGGATACGGAGCGAGAGCCATTGCTTTCCGAAGTATGTTTAGAGGTCAGCAAAATATCGCGCCCATTTTAAGGCGGAGAAGAAAGAGCACTTCACTGTCGAGAGCACTTCTCTGCTCACGTCAGGCATCATCGAAATGCGAAGACCGTCGTATTTTCAACAACGTGCCAATCAGAATGGAGTGTTATATGCAACCTGCCGGCTTAGACCGCAGTGGAAATGACACATAATCCGATTCGTATCTGATTGAGGCCCGGCTTGATATTGAGGCCTGAGAATATTGGATCTGAGAATATCAGATTCAATGTGCTTTTTTTACTGCTTTACACCTACATGTTACATATCCCATCTGTGCCACACGAGAAAAAACGTGAGCGAAAAAATCTGAATTGTGTCACTTGGACCTACGGTGTAAACGCAGCCTCTGTCTCTCTATGTCTTCTAGATAATCCACTCACCGCTGAGAAGTGAAACCCCTTGACAGTGACAGCGGCTGTACAGAAGTCTGTGTGTGTGTGTGTGTGTGTGTGTGTGTGTGTGTGTGTCCCTTGGCTATATCAGATGTCAGTTTCTCACCTGTATACCTGTCAGGGGAATCTCCTCAACACACTGCCTGACAATACCAGTGACACGGTGTCATTATGACTCACACACACACACACACACACACACACACACACACACACACACACACACACACACACACACACACAGCTTCTCTGTGACTGGAGGTGACCGCTGACCCAGAAACACACCTACCAACACCAGCTTGACCTGGACTGG
>NC_137688.1:63320582-63332491 GCF_963989245.1 Nansenia antarctica | reverse complement strand
ACACACACACACACACACGCACACACACACACACACGCACGCACACACACACACACACAGAGACACACACGCATACACACACACACACACACACACACACAGATGTAGAGGGAGGAGGGGGGTGGGAGAAGAGGGGGAGGAGAGAGATGTAGAGGTTTACAGCTCCCTGCCACAGGGAGATGGAACACGGGGGCGTAGAGGAGGGGATTCTCTCCATTTTCAGATGGAGAGAAGAGAGGGAGAGAGAGAGGGAGGGAGGGAGGAAGGAAGGGAGGGAGGGAGAGAGAGAGGTGGAGGCTGGGGGGGAGGGAGAGAGAAGGAGGGGAGGGGAGGGGAGAGGAGGTGGGGAGAGTAGAGGAGGGGATTCTCTCCATTTTCAGATGGAGAGAAGAGAGGGAGGGAGAGAGAGAGGGAGGGAGAGAGGGAGGGGGGAGGGAGAGAGGGGGAGGAAGGGAGAGGGGGAGGGGGGGAGACATAATACCCGGGGTGTATGTTAGAACTCAGCTAATGAGGGTGGTGGGGGAAGAGAAGATGTGAGAGAGAGAGAGAGAGAGAGAGAGAGAGAGAGAGAGAGAGAGAGAGAGAGAGAGAGAGAGAGAGAGAGAGAGAGAGAGAGAGAGAGAGAGAGAGAGAGAGAGAGAGAGAGAGAGAGAGAGAGAGAGAGAGAGAGAGAGAGAGAGAGAGAGAGAGAGAGAGAGAGAGAGAGGAGAGAGAGAGAGAGAGAGAGAGGAAGAAGAAAGCCCTGTGGAGTTGAACTTTGTTTCATCCTGGATTCTCTCCTGCGACATGACTACCATGCTAACACATACGCGTACGCTCGCACGCACACACACACACACACACTCACACACACACACGGGGGCATACACACACACACACACACGTAGGGACACACACACACTCACACACACACACAGGGGCATACGCACACAGGGGTATACACACACACACACGTAGGGATACACACACACACACACACACACACACTCACCATGCTAATGTTATTGATCTGCCTTTATAGGGATGTTTCACAAGCTCACTTAACTGTTCACCCTATAAACACTGAACCTGGACGCCTGCTGTATACTGATGGGCTGTACACACACACACACACACACACCTAAACACCCCTCCCCAAACACACACACACACACACACACACACACACCTCCAATCTCTTGTCATTGATTGCACTCCAGGTTTGTTCTCCTGCCTCCAATTGGCTTTCGTAGAACATACACACACACACACACACACGCACACGCACACCACATGCATTGCACAATCACACACCAACTACCTACACACATAGGCACACACGCAAGCACACACACACCAGTCGCATACGTACACACACACACACAATCACACACACACACACACACACACACACACGCAATCACACACACACACACACACACACACACACACACTCACACACACACTCACACACACACACACACACACAAAACACACACACAGGCTTTATAAACATGTCAGAGTGGCGTGGGGCCACCTAGCTCCTTATCTGTAGAGATCTGCTGCTGCCTCTGGTACTGACAGGCAGGGAGAACACACTCACACACACACACACACACACACACACTTCTGTCTCTCTCTCTCCCTGAGGAGTGGAGACAGGTGGTTATGAAGTGTTCATTACTCTAAAGTACCAGCTCATTAGAGAACCCTCTACTGGAGGGGGAGGGGGGAGGGAGGGAGGGAGGGAGTGAGGGTGACAGGCACTGTGGGAGGGGGGGGGGGATGGAGGGAGGGAAGGAGAGAGGGAGGGAGGGAGGCAGTGTGGGTGGGAGGGAGGGAGGGAGGGGTTGAGGAGGAGAGACTGCAGGATGAGATGTTCTCACTGAAGCTGCTGTCATCACACACCACACACATACTCCCGATTTCGTCGTGCTATCTTCTTATTGTGTAACGATGAAATATGAACGCAGTTACATTAATGATCTGCATAACTCACACACACAGACACACACACACACACACACTCACACATCTCTTTGCTGGGGGGGCATCAGAGGGGGGGGTCACAGGAAGTGTTCAGGTTTAGCAGCTTTAATCTTACCCCCGAGTCAGCAGATATATCATATCACCTCAGTCATCATGCAGACACACACACACACACACGCACACACACACACACGCACACACACACACACACACACACACGCACACACACACACACACACACGGGCACACGCTCACGCACTCACACACACACCACACACACACACACACACACACACTCATTATGCAGAGGAAGCTTGTTAAATGTGTTAACGAGCGTATTATCATTGTTATTCTCTTTGGCAGCAGTTTTCATTAACCTGGTCACCTTGACTGACCCTACAGTGCCCTTTGACCCCAGGGTGGAGGCTGGCGGAGGTAGAACACCAGGGGAGGCTGGGGGAGGTAGAACACCAGGGGAGGCTGGGGGAGGTAGAACACCAGGGGAGGCTGGGGGAGGGAGAACACCAGGGGAGGCTGGGGGAGCTCTCTCTCTCTCCTCTCTCTCCTCTCTCTCCTCCTCTCCTCTCTCCTCTCTCCTCCTCTCCTCTCTCCTCTCCTCTCCTCTCTCTCCTCTCTCCTCCTCTCTCCTCTCCTCTCTCTCCTCCTCTCTTCCTCCCTCTCTGTCTGCAGGCCAGGGAGTATTACAACACAGGGGATGTTGGTCTAGATGTGTCCAGAGCATCAACAGTGATTATGCATAACAATGTTCAACGACAGGTTATTATTCCAAGCGGTTTGTATTTAATCACTTCTGAGAGGTTGCCCTCCCCTCCCCTCCTCTCCTCTCCCTTCCCCTCCTCACCTCCCCTCCCCTCCCTCCTCTCCTCTCCCCTCCTCTCCTCTCTCCTCTCCTCCTCTCCCCTCCTCTCCTCTCCTCTCCCCTCCTTTCCTCTCCCCTCCTCTCTCCTCCCCTCTTCATTAATGCTGCTGTCCTCTGCCTCACATGAGTGATTCTCCGCCTGATAAGGGTAACATTTACATCTGGACTCCATTTGCTGTAATGACTGCGACGGTACGAGCTAACAAACCGCTATCAGCTAACACAAGTCATAATGCTTCTTCAAGCATTGTGCCAATGGCCCCTGGTCCTAGCATAGATTAGTGCTTCTGATGATGACTGATGGATAGATGATTCACTAACTTAGACAAATGGATTCGTTGTAAGTCACTTTGGACAAAGGCGTCTGCTAAATACCACAAATGTAAAATGTATGATGCTATGAGCTAACATAACGCCATCAGCTAACACATTGTTATGAGCTAACATACCACTACAAGCTAACAATACACTACTAGCTACAAGCTAACACAACACTACTAGCTAACCGACAACCCAGTTGGTCTCCAAATCCTATGAGAAGGTTGTCTCCTCTACCATCTCACACACACACACACACACACACACACACACACACACACAAAGTGGTTGATCATATCTGTCTATTCTATCATATAGAATGTCTATGCAGGAATGTCTATGCAGGAGCACTTCGAGCGTACAACCAGTAGAATAGCTTGTTCCATCAGAGGAGTGTAATACAGCCGCCTGCCATCTCCTCTACCGTCACACACACACACACACACACACACACACACACACACACACACACACACACACACACACACACACTCTCTAGCTGTAATACAGCCACCAGGGTCAAGCTCAGCAGTCTGCAGGAGGAGAAACTCATTCCAGCGGTGTGCTGTTCTGATGATGGGGTTCAGAGACCCTGCTGTCTCACACACACACACACATACACACACACACACACACACACACACACACACACATACATACACACTCGCAGAAACAGACACACACTCACAGGAACACACACACACACACACACACTCACACACTCGCAGGAACAGACACACACACACACACCCACACATGCAGGAACAGACACACACACACACACACACACACACACACTCGCAGGAACAGACACACACTCACAGACACACACACAGAAACAGACACACACACACACACACACACACACACTCTCTGCCCAGCAGCACAGTTGTCCGTTGGGAGGTTTAGTTTGGAGACGTGTTTACTAATGAGAGAGAAGAGAGACACACTCGTTTTCATTAGCCTCTCTTCTCTCCTCCTCTATCTCCTCTCCTCTCTCCCCCCCTCTCCTCTCCTCTCTCCTCTCCTTTCTTCTCTCAATACCAATAACGTGGGGAGAGGCTAACGTGGAGTGGAGGGGATGGGCTGACATGGCGGGGGGAGGGGTTAACATGGGAAGGGGAGGGGCTAACATGGGAAGGGGAGAGGCTAGTGTGGCGGGGGAGGGGCTAACATGGGAAGGGGAGGGGCTAACATGGGAAAGGGAGGGGCTAACACGGGAAGGGGAGGGGCTAGTGTGGAAGGGGAGGGGCTAACATGGGAAAGGGAGGGGCTAACATGGGAAAGATGAGGGGCTAGTGTAGCGGGGGGAGGGGCTAGCATGGCGGGGGAGGGGCTAGCATGGCGACGGGAGCGTTGTAGGAGAGCGCAGGGCGTGGTGATTGCGTCCCAGGTGTCTGATTGGATGTCTGCGTCTCGGCCGCAACGAGTCACTGATCCACATCGCTCACAGATGAAAACGTCTTTACCCTCCCTCCCCACCCCCCCTTGCCACCCCTCTCTCTCTCTCTCTGTCTCTCTGTCTGTCACACCCCCTCTCTCTCTCTCTGTCTCTCTGTCTGTCACGCCCCCTCTCTCTCTCTCTCTCTCTCTCTCTGTCTCTCTGTCTGTCACGCCCCCTCTCCCTCTCGGTCTCTCTCTCCCCCTCTCCCTCTCTGTCTCTCTATCTGTTTCCCCCTCTCTCTCCCCCCCCGCCCTCTCTCTCCCCCCCCCGCCCTCTCTCTCTTTCTTATCTCTTCTGGAGTGTTCCCTCTCTCCCCTCTGCCGCCACCCTTGACAGAGAGGTGAAGTAGACCATGTCTATATAAGTATTCGTTTTTTCGTTTAAGTCTGGGGTATGGGCCCTGTTACCGTAGCGACGTGGGTAAGAGAACACGGCTTCGTCATGGTAACACCTCTCATCACGTTATGTTTGTCAGTTAAACGGAAAAACACGAAGAAACACAACTGTCATCCCTGTCAGATTTGAATCTCTCTCTCTCTCATCCTCTGTCTCTCTCTTTCTCTCTCTCTATCTGTCGCTCTCCCTCTCTCTCTCTCTTTCTCTTTCTGTCTCTCTCTCTCTTCCTCTCTCCCTCTCTCTTCCTCTCTCTCTCCCTCTCTCTCTCTATCTGTTGCTCTCTCTCTCCCTCTCTCTCTCTCCCCCCCCCCCCCTCTCTCTCTCTCTCTCTCTCTCTATTTCTCTCTCGGTCTCAGAATAAAACACGTGTTTGATACCATTCCTCATTCCGTTCCATGTATTACAATGAGTCCTCAGTCCTCCCGTCCTCCGATTTCTACCTCCGCCAGCCTCCCTGGCTGTGGTGCGTACGTCATGGTGGAGATATAGACAGCGCCCCCCTGTGATGTGTACGTCATGGTGGAGACCTAGACAGCGCCCCCCCCCCCGCCAGTGTGTGTCCGAGCTGAGAGGATTACAGGCAGCAGCGTCTCGCAGTATGTAGGTTAAACACAATTAGCATCTGTTAGTTCACTACCACCCCCCCCCCCCCCCCGATACACAGCCAGGGACCGCCTCTTATCTGTGTGTGTGTGTGTGTGTGTGTGTGTGTGTGTGTGTGTGTGTGTGTGTGTGTTTGTTCCTCTCGTTTATCCTCTCGTTTAATCCTCCTTGTTTTCCCAGTCTCCATTAACCAGAGAATGAACCTCCCTCAGTTCTCACACACACACACACACACACACACACACACACACACACACACACACACACACACACACACACCTCCAGTGGTTTGACAAGGGGAAAATTGGCTAGGGCAGTCAGGTCACATGTGGCTGTTACCAGAGGGAGCTCTTCATCAGCTCACACTCAACCACTGGTACCACTGACATGTCTCTAACACACACACACACACACCGCCCAGTGTGAATGGAGAATGATCATTACTTCAGAACAGGTTACCACAGAGGCCCTGACAGACTGTAATTACTCCTCCACCACCTCTCTCTCCCTCTCTGCCTCCCTCTCTCTGTCTCCCTCTCCGTCTCCCTCTCCCTCCCCCTCTCCCTCTCTCTGCTCCAGTGTAGGTATTTATAGACATAATTCTTGCTGGGGAACATGTCGCCTACTAGATCAATCACTTCTTGGTACAAAAACTGGGCCCCATATTTATGACTCACACACACACAGACTTTAGTTTTACCTCTGGCTTACCTGTTTTACCTCAGTTTTACCTGTTTCGCCTCAGGTTTAACTGTTTTACCTCAGGGTTACCTCAGTTTTATCACAGGTTTACCTGTTTTACCTCTGGTTTACCTATCTTACCTCAGTTTTATCTCTGGTTTACCTATCTTACCTCTGGTATACCTCAGTTTTACCTGTTTTACCTCAGTTTTGCCTTGGGTTTACCTGTTTACCTTGGGTTTTACCTCAGGTTTACCTGTATTACCTGTTTTACCTCAGGTTTCTCCCTCTCTGAGTTTGAGAGGACTATGCTAACTGCTAAGTCGCCTCAAAGTCTGAATGGGTTTCTAAAACTCCGACACACATTACGGGGGCTCATAGACTCCCCTGGACGCTCCAGGACCTTCCATGACACTCCTCTCCTCCTTCTCCTCCTTCCATGACACTCATCTCCTCCTTCTCCTCCTTCCATGACACTCCTCTCCTCCTTCTCCTCCTTCCATGACACTCATCTCCTCCTTCTCCTCCTTCCATGACACTCCTCTCCTCCTTCTCCTCCTTCCATGACACTCATCTCCTCCTTCTCCTCCTTCCATGACACTCATCTCCTCCTTCTCCTCCTTCCATGACACTCCTCTCCTCCTTCTCCTCCACTTTCTCTTCTCCTCCTCCCTCTCATCCTCATCCACCTCTTCCTCTTTTTTTAAACTTTTTATTTAACCTTTATTTAACCAGGTGACTTTATTGAGATAAGGAATCTCTTTTCCAAGAGGGACCTGGCCTAGAGGGGCAGCACAAGGACACAGGCATACATTCAATACACAGATAGACATAATACAAATTAACAAGAAATTAAAAGCAGGTTTGGGCGGCCACAGATACTGAAATTAAAAGCAATGACATAATACAAAATAACAAGAAATTAAAAGCAGGTTTAGGTGGGCACAGATACTGAAATTAAAAGCAATGACAATTTCCAATACTTAAAAGCAGGTTTGGGCGAAACCTCTCATCTCTCCCCCCCCCCCCCCTCCTCCTCCTCTCTCCTCCCCCTCTCCTGCTGGGAGGTGAGTGTGGTGTTGTCATGGTATCTTATCTGAGTCATTCAGCCTGATAAGACTAATTAACCGTCGGCAGTGTTAATAACCAGCGCTTGGCGAACAGGAAGCTGTCCGCCGCGGGAAGGAAGTGAACAATTAAGAGTTTCCCTCGACGTCTGAGTCCTCGTCTCATATCAGAGATCTGATCACCCAGAGAGAGATCTGCCTCAACAACGCCATTGTTCCCTCTCCCTCCCTCCCTCCCTCCCTCTCTTCCACTCTCTCTCGCCCTCTCCCTCCCCCCTCCCTCCCTCCCTCTCTTCCACTCTCTCTCTCGCCCTCTCTTTCTTTCTCCCTCCCTCCCTCCCTCTCTTCCACTTTCTCTCTCGCCCTCCCCTTCTTTCCCCCTCTCTCCCTCCCTCTCTTCCACTCTCTCTCTCTCTCTCTCGCCCTCCCTTTCTTTCCCTCCCTCTCTCTCTCTCTCTCTCTCCCTCTCCCACTCTCTCCCTCTTCCCCCCCTCTTTCTCCCTGTCCCACACCCCCCCCCCCCCCGCCCTCTCTCTATCCGAGGGTGCAGAGGTGAAGTGTTGGTATTAGCCCCCTCAGCGTTCTGACGTGCCCTCAGGGCAGCGGTGTCGACCTCCCAGAGGCCGTGTTTGAGGCCGCTCCCTGCTCCGTCCCACGCATCACAATGAGGCCGGCCTCCGATTTCTACCTCCGCCAGCCTGCCCCTGCACAACACACACTACACAACACACACTACACTGACAAGACCACTGGAATAACCTAGTCACTACAATCACATTAATGACACAGTAATAAGACGTTAACATGGCAATTGACAGCATACCAGAGACGAAGTTTGCTCGTGCGTGTGTGCGTGTGTGCGTGTGTGTGTGTGTGTGTGTGTGTGCGCGTGCGTGCGCGCGCCCAGCCCCCCCGAGGCTTTTTGATGTGTTAGAGGAGTCTTTTAAAGGTTAGCATCCCTGCGACATCTACACAGAGCAGAGCACAGGGAGACAGACACACACTGTGTGTGTGTGTGTGTGTGTGTGTGTGTGTGTGTGTGTGTGGAGACAGGTAGCGTGTGCAACTGCAGTGCTGTCTGTCCTCCAGAGAGTCTAGTTCAGGATGTAGATTTCCTGCTCCCATTCTTCCATTGAGAACAGCTGAGTGTCCCAGGGCTTCTGCTGTGTCAGCGTGGGGGGGAGAGGGGGGGAAGAGGGGAAGGCCATTTCCCTCCCTCCGTTATAAAAAAGGAAGTCACAGTTTTTTGTTGTTGTTTTCATTCCTCATGAAAACTATTTCCTGGAAAGCATTTCTGCAGCGTTAGTCCGCTTGCAGTACGAACCTCGCAACATTCCATACGTTCTGCAGGGGGGAGGGGCAGCATTCCACAGGAGGGTGAGGTACCAGGAAGTGAGCGTTCGGTCCCAGGGACCTATGACACAGAGTCATGTGACGCCCCGGAGGTGGGGTTTAAAGGTCACGCGTTCACACATGACAGGAGGTGGGTCCTCTGCCGTTGGGTTGCCACGGCAACAACCCCTCCCCCCCAGGTTTAATGTTGGTTTAATGTTGGTTTAAGGATGTTTTAAGGCTGATTTAAGGCAGGTTTAAGGATGGTTGAAGGCAGGTTGAAGGCAGGTTTAATGCTGGTTTAAGGCAGGTTGAAGGCAGGTTTAATGCTGGTTTAAGGCAGGTTTAAGGCAGGTTTAATGCTGGTTTAAGGCTGGTTTAAAGTGGTTTCAGGTGGTTTAACGCTGGTTTAACGCTGGTTTCAGGTGGTTTCATGTGGTTCTGTGGTTTAAGGCTCATTTCATGTGGTTTCAGGTGGTTTAACGCTGGTTTAAGGCTGGTTTCATGTGGTTTCAGCTGGTTTCAGCTGGTTTCAGGTGGTTTCAGCCGGTCCTGTTTAAAGATGTAGTTTAGTTTGTGGAGATTCAGAGGATGTTGAGTCTATAAAGACCTTCTGGAGGTCAAGGACACACGTACACTAAACCTGCTCCCTAGTGATGGAGGGCTTGGCTGGAGGCGGGGGGTGTGTGTGTGTGTGTGTGTGTGTGTGTGTGTGTGTGTGTGTGTGTGTGTATGGCCTCTCTCTGACAGCTGATAATGAATTTCTGCACTCAGAGAGCTGTGCTGCTCTGTTCATTAAATCCTTTATTTGATTGCCTGTGTGTGTGTGTGTGTGTCCACCACTATGAATGCTTCAGTATAACAGGTGTGTGTTTCCCCGAAGGATGATGATGTCAGGACACACACACACACACACCCACATCTGCTTCTCCCAGACTCTCTCTCTTCCATCTCTCCCGTTCTCTCAATATCCTCACTCCTCCCTCAGTCTTCCCTCTGCCCTCCTTTTTTATTTACACACTCTCTCTCTCATCCCTCTCTCTCTCCCTCATCCCTCTCTCTCTCCCTCATCCCTCTCTCTCTCCCTCATCCCTCCCTCTCTCTCTCTCATCTCTTTCCCTCATCCCTCTCTCCCTTATCCCTCCCTCTCTCTCTCTCATTTCTTTCCCTCATCCCTCTCTCTCTCCCTTATCCCTCCCTCTCTCTCTCTCATCTTCTTTCTCTCATCCCTCTCTCTCTCATTCCACTCTCTCTCCCTCATCTTCTTTCTCTCATCCCTCTCTCTCTCATTCCACTCTCTCTCCCTCATCTTCTTTCTCTCATCCCTCTCTCCTCTCCTCTCCTCCAGCCTGTTTTATCTCTACTGACAGATGCTCCCTGGTGGCAACTAAGAGCCCTGCTGTCTCCCTCCTCCCTCCTCCTCACCCCTCCTCCTCCCTCCTCCTCACCCCTCCTCCTCCCTCCTCCTCACCCCTCCTCCTCCCTCACCCCTCCTCCTCCCTCCTCCTCACCCCTCCTCCTCACCCCTCCTCCCCCCTCACCTCCTCCTCCCTCCTCCTCACCCCTCCTCCTCCCTCCTCCTCACCCCTCCTCCTCCCTCCTCCTCACCCCACCTCCCTCCTCCTCCCTCCTCCTCACCCCTCCCTCCTCCTCACCTCCTCCTCCCTCCTCCTCACCCCTCCCTCCTCCCTCCTCCTCACCCCTCCCTCCTCCCTCCTCACCCCTCCTCCCCCCTCTCCCTCTCACACCTTTCACTCTGCAGGAACTAAGAACTCTCTCTCTCTCTCCTCCTCACATCTCCTCACCCTCAATCAGGCGGTGTGTGTCTGTCTGTGTCTGTCTGTGTGTGTCTGTGTGTGTGTGTGTGTGTGTGTGTGCGCGGCGCGCGTGTGCGTGTGTGTGTGTGTCCCACCGTGTCAGTATGAGTCAAGAGTCTCAGATCCATTTTAGACATTTAGCAGACGCCTTCATCTAAAGCCACTTACAACAAATACGTTGTCTCAGTAAGTGAGTCATCAGTCATCATCAGACACGCTAATGGACCTATGCTAGGACCAGGGGCCATTGGCAGTCACTATGCTAAGCTACACTATGCTAAGCTACACAATGCTAAGCTACACAATGCTAAGGTACACAATGCTAAGCTACACAACGAGGGACCGTTAAGGTGTAGGTGCAACCTCTGTCGATTACTACTGCCTGGCTCATCTATTACTGCTGTCTGGATGATTTGTCTCACTCCTCGTCCATTACTACTGTCTGGCTCATCCATCTCTCACATCATCCTTATCCATTACTACTGTCTGGCTCATCCATCTCTCACCTCATCCTTATCCATTACTACTGTCTGGCTCATTCACCACAATGCGTCAGTGTGCTGCTGTGTGGAGATAGCTCCATTACTCCTCCCTGGACTCTCACTGCTCTGCCCTCCTGGATCCATTACTCCTGCCTGGCAGGCCTCTGGCCTCTCTGCGCTCCTGGACTCTGCAGAACCCCCATTACGTACTAATTAATTAATTAGCAAAAAACCAAATGAAACGCAATTACATCCCTGCAGGAGAGAGGGAGGCGGGGGGTGGGGGTGGGGGGAGGGTAGAGGGTGAGGTAGAGGGAGGGGGGAGGATGAGGTAGAGGGGGAGGAGAGGGAGGGAGAGAGAGAGAGAGACGCAGCTCCTCTGGACCAGCTCTGGAAAGTGAAGTGTGTGTGTGTGTGTGTGTGTGTGTGTGTGTGTGTGTGTGTGTGTGTGTGAGAGCGAGCCAGTTACAGCCTGAGGGATTTGACAGATCACCAGGCTTTCTTGTCGTCTGTTTGGTAGTTTACCATCATCCCTCCATCCATCTATCACCCCCTCTGGAGCCCGACATCACACACACACACACACACACACACACACACACACACACACACGGCCCAGTCTGTCCCCAGTACTGAACCTGCTGCTCCAGGCTGTATGGAAGTCCTTGTCCTCCTCCTCCCCCTCTTCTCCTCCCCCTCTTTTCCTCCCCCTCTTTTCCCCCCCCTCCCCTTGTCCCCCCCTCCCCTACAGCAGAGACCCTTCATCTAAGTCCTCTTTCAGTATATCTATCTATCTCTCTCTCTCTCTCTCCCTCATTCTCTCTCCCCCCCCTCTTTCTCTCTCTCCCACCCTTTCTCTCTCTCTCCCCCTCTTTCTCTCTCTCCCCCTCTCTTTCTCTCTCTCTCTCCCTCTTTCTCTCT
>NC_137688.1:63300582-63313082 GCF_963989245.1 Nansenia antarctica | reverse complement strand
TGCTCCAAAGCGTTTTACAACGGCCTCTCATTCACACACACATTCACACACCAATGGCGGCAAGCTGCCATGCAAGGCACCGGCCCGCTCACTGGGAGCAATTTTGGGGTTCAGTGTCTTGCTGAAGGACACTTCGACATGTGGCCAGCCGGGGCTCGTACCGCTGATCTGCCAACCTTGTGATCATTAGACGGCGACTCTACCATTTTGACTGGGGGTGCCCACATTTCTGCACCCCGCTGTGTCTGACGTCTGTCTGTCTGTGTTCAGGTGTTCAGGAGGACACTGTGTCTGACGTCTGTCTGTCTGTCTGTCTGTGTTCAGGTGTTCAGGAGGAGACTGTGTCTGACGTCTGTCTGTCTGTCTGTGTTCAGGTGTTCAGGAGGAGACTGTGTCTGACGTCTGTCTGTCTGTCTGCCTGTCTGTGTTCAGGTGTTCAGGAGGAGACTGTGTCTGACGTCTGTCTGTCTGTCTGTGTTCAGGTGTTCAGGAGGAGACTGTGTCTGACGTCTGTCTGTCTGTCTGTGTTCAGGTGTTCAGGAGGAGACTGTGTCTGACGTCTGTCTGTCTGCCTGTCTGTGTTCAGGAGGAGACTGTGTCTGACGTCTGTCTGTCTGTCTGTGTTCAGGTGTTCAGGAGGAGACTGTGTCTGACGTCTGTCTGTCTGTGTTCATGTGTTCAGGTGTTCAGGAGGAGACTACGTCTGTCTGTCTGTCTGTCTGTCTGTGTTCAGGTGTTCAGGAGGAGACTGTGTCTGACGTCTGTCTGTCTGTGTTCATGTGTTCAGGAGGACACTGTGTCTGACGTCTGTCTGTCTGTCTGTCTGTGTTCATGTGTTCAGGAGGAGACTGTGTCTGACGTCTGTCTGTCTGTCTGTGTTCAGGAGGAGACTGTGTCTGACGTCTGTCTGTCTGTCTGTGTTCAGGAGGAGACTGTGTCTGACGTCTGTCTGTCTGTCTGTGTTCAGGTGTTCAGGAGGAGACTGTGTCTGACGTCTGTCTGTCTGTCTGTGTTCAGGTGTTCAGGAGGAGACTGTGTCTGACGTCTGTCTGTCTGTCTGTGTTCAGGTGTTCAGGAGGACACTGTGTCTGACGTGTCTGTCTGTGTTCAGGTGTTCAGGAGGACACTGTGTCTGACGTCTGTCTGTCTGTCTGTCTGTGTTCAGGTGTTCAGGAGGAAGGCGGTGGAGTTGGGGGAGAAGCTGCTGCCGGCCTTCAAGACCCCCACGGGCATCCCCTGGGCCCTGCTCAACCTGAAGACGTGAGTACACACACACACACACACACACACACACACACACACACACGCTGTAGGAGGCTGTATGAGGCTGTATGAGGCTGTTAGAGGCTGTAGGAGGCTGTTAGAGACTGTTAGAGGCTGTTAGAGGTTGTCAAAGGCTGTTAGAGGCTGTAGGAGGCTGTTAGAGGCTGTAGGAGGCTGTTAGAGGTTGTCAAAGGCTGTTAGAGGCTGTAGGAGGCTGTTAGAGGCTGTAGGAGGCTGAGGGAGGCTGTAGGAGGCTGTAGGAGACTGTTAGAGGCTGTAGGAGGCTGTTGGAGGCTGTAGGAGGCTGAGGGAGGCTGTAGGAGACTGAGGGAGGCTGTAGGAGGCTGTAGGAGGCTGTTAGAGGCTGTAGGAGGCTGAGGGAGGCTGTTAGAGGCTGAGGGAGGCTGTAGGAGACTGTTAGAGGCTGTTGGAGACTGTTAGAGGCTGTAGGAGACTGTTAGAGGCTGTTAGAGGCTGTAGGAGGCTGAGGGAGGCTGTTAGAGGCTGAGGGAGGCTGTAGGAGACTGTTAGAGGCTGTAGGAGGCTGAGGGAGGCTGTAGGAGACTGTTAGAGGCTGTTAGAGGCTGTAGGAGACTGTTAGAGGCTGTAGGAGACTGTTAGAGGCTGTTAGAGGCTGTAGGAGGCTGAGGGAGGCTGTTAGAGGCTGAGGGAGGCTGTAGGAGACTGTTAGAGGCTGTAGGAGGCTGAGGGAGGCTGTAGGAGGCTGTTAGAGGCTGTAGGAGGCTGAGGGAGGCTGTTAGAAGCTGTTAGAGGCTGAGGGAGGCTGTAGGAGACTGTTAGAGGCTGTAGGAGGCTGAGGGAGGCTGTAGGAGGCTGAGGGAGGCTGTTAGAGGCTGTAGGGGACTGTTAGAGGCTGTGGGAGGCTGTTATAGGCTGTAGGAGGCTGTTAGAGGCTGTAGGAGGCTGTTAGAGGCTGTAGGAGACTGTTATAGGCTGTTAGAGGCTGAGGGAGGCTGTTAGAGGCTGAGGGAGGCTGTAGGAGGCTGTTAGAGGCTGTAGGAAGCTGTAGGAGGCTGTAGGAGGCTGTATGAGGCTGTTAGAGGCTGTGGGAGGCTGTAGGAGGCTGTTAGAGGCTGTTAGAGGCTGTTAGAGGCTGTTATAGGCTGTGGGAGGCTGTTATAGGCTGTAGGAGGCTGTTAGAGGCTGTAGGAGACTGTTATAGGCTGTTAGAGGCTGAGGGAGGCTGTTAGAGGCTGTAGGAAGCTGTAGGAGGCTGTAGGAGGCTGTTAGAGGCTGTAGGAAGCTTTTAGAGGCTGTTAGAGGCTGTTAGAGGCTGTAGGAGGCTGAGGGAGGCTGTAGGAGGCTGTTAGAGGCTGTAGGAGGCTGATGACCTGGTGTCAGAGGACAGAAATGTCTACTAGCTGTGTTGTTGTTGTTTCAGTAAACAGAGCGTGCGTGCGTGCGTGTGTGTGTGTGTGTGTGTGTGTGTGTGTGTGTGTGTGTGTGTGTGTGTACACTGACGATAGTAGAAGAACAGATCCAGAGTGACATGTTGCCCCTGGACGTCCTGTCCCCAACTCCCCCCTCCTCCCCCTCCACCCTCACCCCTCCTCCCTCTCTCCTCACCACAGCCTGTGGTGGTATGATGAAGAGAGAGAGAGGGAGAGAGAGAGAGATGGAGTGTGTATGACACAGAGATACAGTATGTGTTTACATTTACATTTAGGGTATTTAGCAGACTCCTTCATCCACAGTGACTTACGACAAATACATGTTGTCTAAGTAAGTCAATCATCTACCCATCAGTCATCATAAGAAACAGTAATCTATGCTAGGACCAGGGGCCATTGGCAGTTACAATGCTAGAAGAAGGAAAAAAATATATCATTAGAGTAGAGAAACTGTACAGGAGGGTAGAGGGGGTGGAGAGGTTTCAAGAGGGACAGTTAAGGTGTAGCCTGGAGAGATGGAGGTCTTTAGGAGGGACAGTTAAGGTGTAGCCTGAAGAGATGGAGGTCTTTAGGAGGGACAGTTAAGGTGTAGCCTGAAGAGATGGAGGTCTTCAGGAGGGACAGTTAAGGTGTAGCCTGAAGAGATGGAGGTCTTCAGGAGGGACAGTTAAGGTGTAGCCTGAAGAGATGGAGGTCTTCAGGAGGGACAGTCAAGGTGTAGCCTGAAGAGATGGAGGTCTTCAGGAGGGACAATTAAGGTGTAGCCTGAAGAGATGGAGGTCTTCAGGAGGGACAGTTAAGGTGTAGCCTGAAGAGATGGAGGTCTTCAGGAGGGACAGTTAAGGTGTAGCCTGAAGAGATGGAGGTCTTCAGGAGGGACAGTCAAGGTGTAGCCTGAAGAGATGGAGGTCTTCAGGAGGGACAGTTAAGGTGTAGCCTGAAGAGATGGAGGTCTTCAGGAGGGACAGTTAAGGTGTAGCCTGAAGAGACGGAGGTCTTCAGTCTAAGGTGGAAGACAGGTAGTGACTCTGCAGTCCTGACAGTGGTGTTAAGCTCCTCCCACCAGCGGGGAGCCAGGATGGTGAAAAGTCATGACCGGGTAGCGTGACTGCTGCCTCCACGTAGATATGAGAGAGAGGAAGGGAGAATGATGGAGAGAGGGAGGGAGAGAGGGAGAGAGGGAGGGAGGGAGGGAGGGAGGGAGGTCGGAGGGTGGGGTGTGTCTCCAGGGGACAGCTTGTCAGGGTGTATTGGCTTCTGGAAATTGTTTTCCACAGACGCTAAACAACACTGCCTTCTGGGTAAACGCAGCCTGGAGTGTCTAGAGGCTGGGGGGGGGGGGGGGGGGGGGGGGGTAGTCTGTCTCTGTCTGTCTGTCTGTCTCTCCTGTCTGTGTGCCTGCTTGTCGGTCTATCTATCTGTCTGCCTGCCTGCCTGCTTGTCTGTCTGTCTGTCTGTCTCTCTGTCTCTCTCTGCCTGCCTGCCTGTCTGCCTGCCTGCCTCTATCTGTCTCTCTCTGCCTGTCTGCCTGTCTGCCTGTCTGCCTGTCTGCCTGTCTGTCTGCTGCCTGCCTGTCTGTCTGCTGCCTGTCTGTCTGCTGCCTGTCTCTATCTGTCTCTCTCTTTTATTTTTTTTATTTTACCTTTATTTTACCAGGCGAGACAATTAAGAACAAAATTATTATTTACAATGCCGGCCTGCAATAAGGGGAAAGGGGAGGGGGGCTGAAAGATAAAACATGTTAAAAACAAAGCACAATAAGTATTAAACACATGCAGGTAACACAAACAATACAACAAAAGCACTAACGGACATCAAGAATGGAATACAACAGTAAGCACAAAAAGCAGACAGGCAACACAAGACAATACAATACAACAAAACGCACTGGGACACAGCCAAAAAGCAGACAGGCAACGCAAAACAATACAATACAACAAAACGCACTGGGCCACAGCCAAGCAAACACAACAATACAGCAGTAAGCACTGATACACAGGGAAGACAATGATACAACAATAAGCGCTGGGACACAACCAGTCAACACAGAGATACAACATGGACACTAAGACAGCCAGTAAACAAACCAATACAACGATACACACTGAGACACAGTCAAGCAAACATAAATACGGTACAACGATAACCACTGAGACACAGCCACCAAATACAACAACAGCAATAAGCACTTACGAAACAGGCCAACAAACATTAGAAAACAGTATTAACATTAACACAGAAAAGCTTAAAAGCAGAGAATGAGCAGACATGAGCGTATGGGGGCATAAAAACAAGTGCAGGTGGACAGAGGGGGTGTGTAAAGGGAATGAATACAAGTGCTGCCCTACAGAGAAGAGAAGCATGTGCAGGAATCAGTGAGGGTGTCTGAAATAGTGAGTCTGAAGGCAGAGAGGGAGATGAGTTTATCCAGTTTGAGGGTTTTTTGCAGAGCATTCCAGTCAGAGGGGGCAGCAAACTGGAATGATGCACGGCCAAGGGAAGTGGTGGATTTGGGAATTTTTAGTTGGATGTGGAGTGAGGATCGGGTGTTGCGAGTGACAGGCAGAGGGTGAAGCAGGAGACACTGATAGGGGGGTGATAGGTGGAGGAGGGTTTTATAGATGAGGGTGAGCCAGTGCATGTGACGGCGGGTGTGAAGGGAGGGCCAGTTGACCAGGGAATAAAGAGTGCAGTGGTGGGTACTGTAGGGGGCGTTAGTGGCGAACCGGATGGCGGAGTGATACAGTGTGTCGAGCGTGTAGAGTGTAGCTTTGCATGCAGACCTGTAGATTGTGTCGC
Organism: Nansenia antarctica; assembly: GCF_963989245.1. Taxonomy (NCBI): domain Eukaryota; kingdom Metazoa; phylum Chordata; class Actinopteri; order Argentiniformes; family Microstomatidae; genus Nansenia; species Nansenia antarctica. The sequence continues at coordinate 63,307,608 of NC_137688.1, read as the reverse complement.
CGTAGTCGAGCATGGGGAGAATGGTCATTTGAATGAGGGTGCGTTTAGCGGATGAAGTGAAGGAGTGACGGTTTCTATAGAAACTGCCTGCCTGTCTCTCTCTGCCTGTCTGCCTGTCTGTCTGCCTGTCTGTCTGCCTGTCTGTCTGTCTGCCTGTCTCCATCTTATGTCACTAACATCTGTATCAGGGACAGATCAGAGAGATGATTGTCTGAGTTATTAAAGTTGTGTTTGACATTAGACACAAAGCTTCCTGTCACATGGTAGCTTATCTCCCAACAACAGGAAGGGGTTTGTCTTTAAAGTGGAATTTATGTTCACAATGAAAGAGTAAAACCTCTCTCTTCCCCTCTCTCTCTCTCTCTCTTCCTCCCCTTCTCTCTCTCTCTCTCTTTCTTCCTCCCCTTCTCTCTCTCTCCCTTTTTTTTCCTCTCTCTCTCTCTCTCTTCCTCTCCCTCTCTCTCTCTTCCTCTCCCTCTCTCTCTTCCTCTCCCTCTCTCTCTCTCCCTTTTCTCTCTCTCTCTCTCTCCCTCTTTCTCTTTCTCTCTCTCTCTCCCTCTTCTCTCTCTCTCTCTCTCTCTCTCTCCCTCTCTCTCTCTCTCTCTCCCTCTCTCTCTCTCTCTCTCTCTCTCCCTCTCTCTCTCTCTCTCTCTCTCTCTCTCTCTCTCTCTCTCTCTCTCTCTGTCCCCTGTAATCAGAGAGGATCATGGGTAGTCCCCAGAGAGGTCACGACACAGTTTGTAAGATAATAATTAAGACGCAGGTTGTCATGACGATCTGCTGTGCCGCGCGGGGTTCCATCGTGTCACAAATTAATTTCCCGGAACGAGCACACACACACACACACACACACACACACACACACACACACACACACACACACACACACACACACACACACACACACTCCATCATACACACCATCACACACACACCATCATACACACCCACACACACACACGCACACACACACCCACACACACACACCCACACCATCATACACACCATCACACACACACACACACACACACCATCACACATACATACATTTAGGTCCATATTTGGACACACATATTTGGACACAATTTCCATAATTCTGTCTCAGTAGGCCACCACAATGGATCTGAAATGAAACAGTCCAGATGTATTTGATGTAATTGAAGTCCAGACTTTCAGCTTTAATTCAAGGGGTTGAACAAAAATATTGTATGTAACATTTAGGAATTGCAACCATTTGTATACACAGTCCCCTATTTTCAGGGGCTCAAATGTAATTGGACAAATTAACATAATCATGAATAAAATGAAGCAATTTACCATGAGAGGAAGGGGGTTGTGGACTCATTTACCACTGGTACAGGGTTGTGAAAGGGGAAAACCCTGTACAGTGGTAAATGAGTCCACAACCCCCGCCCTCAAATGGTAAATTGCTTTTCTACAACAGCCACCACATAATATAACAAATAAATACACAGTTGTAACATTAAATTCATGCATTTACAATCATTCATCGTTTCAGAATACATATATCCTTCCGCCACAGAATATAAACAAGATCCACCATTGCATTGTAGGTCAGCACAGGTGTTCTTAATCAGATCGATTGGGAGGCGCATTGATACTGGAAATCTGAACAGTTGGGATATTTACCACTGTTGCTAGCCAATCAGAATCCAGTATCCAAACATGCTGTTGTAGAATGTTTGTTTTTGAATACTTTGTCAAGAATCCTTTGCAGGCAATGACTGCCTGGAGTCTGGAACCCATGACATCACCACATGCTTTGTGACACTTGGCCTCGAGCATTAAGTAAAGGTTGAATCATGTTTGGTCCCTTGAAAAACAACTACGTATTAAAGAGCTGTGATTCCTAAAGCCTACATCCCATGTGGATGTGAATACCCTCAAATGAAAGCTGAGAGTCTGCACTGTAAGCCCATATTCATTACATAACTGTAACTTTAATATGTTTTGGTAAACAGCTAAAGTAACACAAATTCTGTCAGTGTCCATATATGGACCTAACTGTATACACACGCGCACACACACACACGCGCACACACACACACACACCCCTCCTAACCCAGTTTAACACGTTCACCTGGAACGGAGGAAAGTTTGGTCTCTTCTGACACCTCGGCACTTTGGCCCACTTTAAATGGAGGGAGTCTCTACCTCCCTCTCTCTCTCTCCCCCCCTCTCTCTCTCTACATCCCTCCCTCTCTCTCTCTCTCCCTCCCTCTCTCTCTCTACCTCCCTCCCTCTCTCTCTCTCCCTCCCTCTCTCTCTCTACCGCCCTCTCTCTACCTCCCTCCCTCTCTCTCTACCTCCCTCCCTCTCTCTCTACCTCCCTCTCTCTTTCTCTCTCTCTCTCTACCTCCCTCCCTCTCTCTCTCTCTACCTCCCTCTCTCTCTACCTCTCTCTCTCCCTCCCTCTCTCTCTCTCCCTCCCTCTCTCTTGCTCTCGCTCTCTCCCTCTCTCTTGCTCTCTACCTCTCTCCCTCCCTCCCTCCCTCCCTCTGTGTAAGGTAAAACCAGTAACCCAGTTCCTCGGCCCGTTGCCCGGGGCGATCCTCCCCCTCCCTCCCTCCCCCACCTCCCTCCCTCCCTCCCTCCCCCACCTCCCCCGTTGCCCGCGGCGATCCTCCACCTCGTTCTCTAGAGACCAGCAGAGCCAAGCAACACGTTACTACTGAGAGGAGGGGGGGGGAGGGAGGAGGGGAGGAGGAGGGGAGAGGGGGAGGAGGGGAGGGGAGAGGGGGAGGAGGGGGTGGAAAGGAGGAGGGGAGAGGAGAGGAGGGCAGAGAGAAGAGAAGAGAGGAGCGGTAAAAGGAGGAGGAGAGGAGAGAGGAGGGGCAGAGAGGTGAGAGATGTTAACAGCTGTTGATATGAAGCATGCCTTCTATCTAGGCCTTTCTATGAGGTGCGGAGGGGGGAAATAAGTATTGAACACATCAACATTTTGTCCAGTAAATGTATTTCCAATGAGCCTATTATTCAAGTGAAATTTGCTTGACTTTGGTATTAACTCAAACTATCCAGACAACAAATCTAAACATTCAAGTCCACTGGACAAAATGTTGATGTGTTCAATATTTATTCCCCCACTGTATATGTCTATACTACTAGTTGATCTGTAGGGTGTGTGTGTGTGTGTGTGTGTGTGTGTGTGTGTGTGTGTGTGTGTGTGTGTGTTAGTGTTAGGGTGTGTGTGTGTGTGTGTGTGTGTGTGTGTCAGAGCCTTTCGTCATGCTTCTGTGTGTGTGTGAAGTAAGGCTTTTTATGTTTCTCTGAGAGCTAACCTTGACCCAGATCCATCTAGAACTCTCTCTCTCTCTCTCTCTCTCTCTCTCTCTCTCTCTCTCGCTATCTCTGTCTCTGTCTCTGTCTCTCTCTCTATCTCTGTCTCTCTCTCTCTCTCTCTCTCTCTGTGTCTCCCTATCTCTCTCTCTCTGTCTCCCCATCTCTCTCTCTCTCTGTCTCCCTATCTCTCTGTCTCTGTCTCTCTCTCTCTGTCTGTCTCTCTCTCTCTCTGTCTCCCCATGTCTCTCTCTGTCTCTGTCTCTCTCTCGGTCTGTCTCTGTCTCTTTCTCTCGACCTCCCCAACTCTTTATTTCATTCTCTATTTCTCTCAATCTGCCACACGATATCTTAAGCTCCTTCCATTTATTCCCTCCCTCCCCTTCCCTCCCCTCCCCTCCCTCCTCTCCCTCCCCTCCCTCCCTCCCCTCCCTCCCCTCCCTCCCTCCCTCCCTCCCTCCCTCCCCTCCTTCCCTCCTTCCCTGTGGCTCTGCAGTAAAGGCCAGTCATGCTCATCATCACCACCACAGCACCAGCAGAGAGAGAGAGACCTCAGGCTGCCTGCTGATAGGAGGGAGAGAAGGGGGGAGGGGAGGGGAGAGGAATGGAGAGGAGGGGGAGAGAGGGGGGAGGAGGGGAGAGCCCAGAGGAGAGGAGCGGAGACTGGACACTCACTGAAGCCGCTGATTGGTGGTTAATGGACCAGAATGCACAGCGGGGGTCTGATTCATCTGGCCTCGTGTCATTGGCTGTGGTGTGGCTGGCCCTCTCGCCTGATTGGCTGCGATGTGGTCATCCCTCTCGTGTCCTAGATTTCCCAGGGTTCCATCTGCTGGACCGGGACAATCCTCTGTCTTCAACAATGTTTTAGACCAAAATGGCGATCCATCAACCGCCTAGTCAACAACAGCTGCAGCGTCATGGAAGGTTGCGTCTATTAGAGGTATTACGGTAAAAGGCGGCTGCCTTCGTTGCTGGAGCAGATCCCCCCGCCCCTCATCTGGCGGTGGTCACAGACACTTGTCATTGGTGCGTCAGAGGACCAATCACAGTCTCCTGATGACAACGTTCTGGAGATGGTATTTTCTGCAGGCCAGGAAGTGCAGTGTACCGGCACTCAACCGTCTGTTTTGACGTCAAGATAGATACAAAAATGAATAAAGAAAAACATACGACACTGAGAGAGACCAACCCTGCTGTCTCAGAACCAGCCTGTCAGAGAGAGAGACCAGCCCTGCTGTCTCAGAACCAGCCTGTCAGAGAGAGAGACCAGCCCTGCTGTCTCAGAACCAGCCTGTCAGAGAGAGAGACCAGCCCTGCTGTCTCAGAACCAGCCTGTCAGAGAGAGAGACCAACCCTGCTGTCTCAGAACCAGCCTGTCAGAGAGAGAGACCAGCCCTGCTGTCTCAGAACCAGCCTGTCAGAGAGAGAGACCAACCCTGCTGTCTCAGAACCAGCCTGTCAGAGAGAGAGACCAGCCCTGCTGTCTCAGAACCAGCCTGTCAGAGAGAGAGACCAGCCCTGCTGTCTCAGAACCAGCCTGTCAGAGAGAGAGACCAGCCCTGCTGTCTCAGAACCAGCCTGTCAGAGAGAGAGACCAACCCTGCTGTCTCAGAACCAGCCTGTCAGAGAGAGAGACCAGCCCTGCTGTCTCAGAACCAGCCTGTCAGAGAGAGAGACCAGCCCTGCTGTCTCAGAACCAGCCTGTCAGAGAGAGAGACCGGCCCTGCTGTCTCAGAACCAGCCTGTCAGAGAGAGAGACCAACCCTGCTGTCTCAGAACCAGCCTGTCAGAGAGAGAGACCAGCCCTGCTGTCTCAGAACCAGCCTGTCAGAGAGAGAGACCGGCCCTGCTGTCTCAGAACCAGCCTGTCAGAGAGAGAGACCAGCCCTGCTGTCTCAGAACCAGCCTGTCAGAGAGAGAGACCAGCCCTGCTGTCTCAGAACCAGCCTGTCAGAGAGAGAGAAACCAGCCCTGCTGTCTCAGAACCAGCCTGTCAGAGAGAGAGACCAGCCCTGCTGTCTCAGAACCAGCCTGTCAGAGAGAGAGACCAACCCTGCTGTCTCAGAACCAGCCTGTCAGAGAGAGAGACCAACCCTGCTGTCTCAGAACCAGCCTGTCAGAGAGAGAGACCGGCCCTGCTGTCTCAGAACCAGCCTGTCAGAGAGAGAGACCAGCCCTGCTGTCTCAGAACCAGCCTGTCAGTTGAAAGATCCTCCGATTTCTACCTCTGCCGGCCTCTCCTGGGTTCTTACCTCTGCCTCCTGCCTGCTGCCTGACTCTCTGGAGACAACAGAGCCACCGATTGGTCGGTTGGTGTTCCGTCGTTTTACGCGAAGCAGGAAGTCAGGAACCGTTTTTTTTGTCTTTGTTGCATCATCGGCTAGATCATCTAATCAAGTGGATGAAACGTTCCAATTAGCGTCTAGGTGTTGCGTCGTAAAGCGTGCGGGGGGGGCGGGGTTGGGGGGGTGGGGGGGGTTCTCCTCTGTGAATCACAGTGAAGGGTTAGTCTGTTAGAACCTTCACACCAAAGGAGCAAAACGGGAAGCGAGGAGGAGCGAAACAGGAAACACGCTTCTGAAAGTCAAAGAGAAGAAGAAGACGTCGTGATTCTGGACTGACTGTGTGTGTGTGTGTGTGTGTGTGTGTGTGTGTGTGTGTGTCTGGCTGGCTGCTGTGATTCTGGACTGGTGAAGCTTGGCGTTGGAATGCAGTTGATGTTCACAGGCCTCGTTAATCGTTATCTATATGCTAATATGTTATCTATATGCTATATGACAGTGATGGAGATACACACACACACACACACACACACACCACAGGGACAGTAGGTCACCAGCGCAGCTTTCTAAAGGCGCAGCTGTCAAACTCCTGTCTGCTTCACCTCCTTAACACCACACTGCTTCACCTCCTTAACACCACACTGCTTCACCTCCTTAACACCACACTGCTTCACCTCCTTAACACCACACTGCTAAACCTCCTTAACACCACACTGATTCACCTCCTTAACACCACACTGCTTAACCTCCTCAACACCATACTGCTTAATAACCTCCTTAACACCACACTGCTTCACCTCCTTAACACCACACTGCTTCACCTCCTTAACACCACACTGCTAAACCTCCTTAACACCACACTGCTAAACCTCCTTAACACCACACTGCTTCACCTCCTTAACACCACACTGCTTCACCTCCTTAACACCACACTGCTTCACCTCCTCAACACCACACTGCTTCACCTCCTTAACACCACACTGCTTAACCTTCTCAAAACCACACTGCTTCACCTCCTTAACACCACACTGCTAAACCTCCTTAACACCACACTGCTTCACCTCCTTAACACCACACTGCTTCACCTCCTTAACACCACACTGCTTCACCTCCTTAACACCACACTGCTAAACCTCCTTAACACCACACTGCTAAACCTCCTCAACACCACACTGCTTCACCTCCTTAACACCACACTGCTTAACCTCCTTAACACCACACTGCTAAACCTCCTTAACACCACACTGCTAAACCTCCTTAACACCACACTGCTTAATAACCTCCTTAACACCACACTGCTAAACCTCCTTAACACCACACTGCTAAACCTCCTTAACACCACACTGCTTAATAACCTCCTTAACACCACACTGCTAAACCTCCTTAACACCACACTGCTAAACCTCCTTAACACCACACTGCTTCACCTCCTTAACACCAC